>NW_024349800.1:26560811-26652392 GCF_902729225.1 Pteropus medius | reverse complement strand
TATATACCATAGGGGATCACTTCCACCACATCCCTCCCTGGCCCACTGGCCCACTGCCTGATAACCCCAATTTCTGATAGGAGTGTGTCACACGCTTGAATGTAGTGGGGCACAGAACCCAAGGTGGAATCATTCCTTTTTATTATTGCTAGTTACACCCAGGAGAGAGATCAGCTCATGATTTAGAGGAAGGTTAATCCAAACAATTTAAAAAGAGGGGAAAATGAAGAACCTCACAGTAAGACTACTGAATGGAGTGAAAAGAAGCAGCTTGGGGGTGGGGGAACTAGTAGTTCAGCAATGACTTGCCTTAGAGAAAATTAATTCTAATAAATAAGTCTGTTTGTTGTTGCCTTTGATTTGTGTGTTTTACTTTTTTTTCTTCATCTAGTGAAATCAAACGACGGAAAGCTACATTTGGAATTTTATAGGACAAAAGAGGAAAGGGACGCGGCGTTTGTGGACTGAGGAATGGCATGGGGACTACTCCTATACAGGGAATAATATTTCCCCTGCAATTGTAAAAACTTGATATAATTGCTCATTGGGCAAAAATCTAACCATCGGCACTATATATATATATATTTTTTTTTTTTCTTATAACCACCTACATTTTATTGTATGTGGTTATGGAACTGCTGTATGATAATATTCCTTTTTCTTTTTTAAGTCCTCCACGAAGAAAAAAAAAAAGAAAGATTCCATTGTGATAGTGCAGCAGCCAAGATTTAAAGGTTGTGCTGGACTTACAATTGAAATGCAAATCACTCTTTGCAAACAGCCTCCCGCTGAGGCCCAAATTTTTACAGATCAGGTTCTGCTGTCCTGATGAGGAATCATTGAACGCCATTTCCCAGGATTCACAAATTAGTTGGCGTCTAAGGTATCATTTTCTACGTTATAATTGTAACTTACCCGAGGAAACTTTGTCACAAAAGACAGTACCCTGTGCTTCCATTATTTTTCCAGCTGCACCACCACTAAGAATTCGTTCACACACAATAAAAATACACACATCACGACCTCCCTCTCTGAAATACACACTCCTTGAATATAAACATTTTGAGAATATTGGTGTGCTTTTCTTCCCCTTCTTTTTTAGATGTGCAGGTGGTAAAATACTGGCTGCCATGAACTGCAGACAATAAATAAAAATTACCAGCTTCTTATGGCTGCCTGATAGAAATGTGCCAGCTTGGAAAAGCCTGATTCTCCAGGCACAAAGATTCTCTGGGCAACGAAGCCCCTGGACATTCAGGTCCACTCGCTGGGTGCTGTTAATGGGCAGATAAGGCTGGTCCAGTGCAGACATGTCTAGCTGCCCTCAGAAACAGGGGGCCTTAGATCCCCGAAGGGTTATTGTTCCTTCCTCAAGTTAGAAAGGCTAATGCTTGGAGAGAGAGGCAGCATTTCACACGGGACAGAAAAATTAAAAGGTTGAGAGTTTAAAAGCCGAAGCCGAGAGATGGCAATAATCTCCAAAAGTATAGCTGTGTAGTGAGAACATTACTAGCTAGTATCCTTACACTTAGTCTTGTCACAGACCTTGCAAGTTGAGTTATCTGAGGCACATCGCAGCACGTCTGTGGACACCAGTCTCCTCATATGCAAATGTTCTGGATCAGAGTTTCTCTAAGAACAGTCTGAGAACCACCTGTCCCAAGAGCACCCAGGGAGCTTGCTGTAAAAGGATTCATCCCCGGAGATGCTGACTTATTATACCTAAGATAGGTTCCAAAAATCTGCAGTTTTAACAAGTTTCCTGGATGATTTTCATGCACAATGAACTCGAGAACCATTGCAGCTGATGAACTCTGAAATTCCTTCAAAACTTAAGGCTTGAGAAATCCATAGGTTAGTCAAGCATACCCACCGTGAAGACCCAGTCTTCAAACAAATATCCATATCTAAATCTTTTTCTTTCTTTAAAAAAATTTTTGAAATATATTTTTAAATTTTTCAATTGCAGTTCACATATTAGGCTTCAGGTGTACAACAGAGTGATTAGGCATTTATATAACGTACAATGTGATCCCTACAATAAGTCTAGTGCCCACCTGACACAAACATACTTATTACAATCTTATTGACTATATTTTCTATGCTCTGCTTTACATACGCATGGCTATTTTTATAATTGCCAATTTGTCTTCTCTCAAGAGAGATAGAAGGCAAAAGTCTGCTTCGATGAGGTTACTGTCCACATGTAGGTAGAAGCTACTAGAGGTCCCTTCACTCAAGTATACATTCAAAGACCCCCGTTGGTAGGGCAAGCTATAAACGTGATAAAATCCTGAAGATCACCTCCGCATCCCCAGCCATTGAAAAGAGATGATTCTTATAGCTGCAGTGCTCTTCTTGCCAGAGCACGAGAGACTCCTGAGGGAGAGAGAGGAGCTGACAGAGAGGCATGGTCCTATCTCCAGCCCCTGTGCTCTGCGGAGGAGGGGAAAATGAGGAAGGAGGTCAGGGCAGCCCTTCCATTGCCTCAGTTTCCTTGATGAAGCAAGAGGCAGAGAAATCCGTTGTGAGTGAGGAGAGGAGTTGAGAAGGATTGAAGAAAATTATGAAGGTTTGGAGTCAGTATTAAAAAGAATGAGTGCGAAACCTCAGCAAGTCAAGGGAAAAGCGTGGTGAGTTGCTCGAGTCCCAACTGCGGTAAAAGCCTCTGGAATTTTAATATTGCTAATCAGCTTGATTATGAGATTGTTCGTATCAACATCTAATTTTTTGAAAACCCAGGAGACTGAATATATTTTCACAACTTTCCTGGTTATATGTTTTATGCATGGCAAATTGTCTATTCATATACTTTGTTCAGATAGTTTATTACTGTCTTTTTAAACGTCTTCAACCATTTATGTATTTATGATAATAGTCCTTTAGTGTGTGTGCTGCAAATAATTTCCTTCATTTGATTTGTGTTTATTTTTATGTTTTTTCAATGTCTATAAGTTTTCTTTGGTATGTACCCAAATCTACTGAATTTTCTCTTTATATATTTTTCCAAGTCTATTAAACTTACAAAGTCTATATTATTGACAATACCCAATATCTCAAAATGTTCTCTTTTTTGCTTTGCAATATTTGTTTCTCCTGATATTTTTTCTTCTGTAATACAATCTTAATCTTTATTCCCTTCAAATGGTTAACAAATTGTATAGTCGACTTTTAATCATTCACAAGTTAAGGAGGCAGTGTCTCCTTATAACATGCCTGGTTATAATACTACTAATAATTCCACCAATTAATACAGCAAATTACTTTTTCTTCCCCTCCTGTAAAGCTTTCATTTTAATAAACTCTTTATCCAAATTATCAACTTAAAATATTCACATTTATCTTCGCAAAAAGATTAACCTGGTTTCTTTAGTTGACTCTACTTTTCTGGGCCTTAGTCACAGTATAAGACCTTTGTTTTAGATGACTGTCAAAGGTTTTCTCAACTTCAAGTTGAAATGAACATACAATGCAATACATATATGACTTACTGTCAAATTATATAGTTGAAACTTACTAGATTTCATGAACCAATGTCACCATAATAACAAAAAATGTTATCCCTTATCACTACTACTATTATTATTAAAAACAGATAAATATACATGTTAATCATGTGCCTTGCAAAAAAAAAAAAAGACTATTAGTCTTACGAGTATAATGAACATGTGTCATTGTGCTAACTAGAGATAGAAACCACCTGTCTTCCTTAGAGTCGGGGCTCAACACTATAACCCTCAGGCCATATCTGGCCAGTGACCCATTTTTTATAAAGCCCTTGATCTAAGAATGGTTTTTACATTTTTAAAAAGTTGTTAAATGATAACAACAATAAGAGTATTTGACAGACACCCAGAGATTAAATGGGGGCCTCAAAGCCTAAAAGTTCCTATGTGGCACTTTTTAGAAAAGTTCCTATGTGACTCCTGCTTTAGTGTTAGCAGTCATACTTTTTATCAGAGGTGTCTCTCCAAAAGTATCATTGGCAAAGGACAGAACATGTGCTATATTTCTTTTTCTTTCAGACAAATTTAGAGCCCATTTCTCAGCCTCCCTTGCAGTGAGGACTGGCCACTAACTGAGTCTTGCAGAATGGGATGCGGGTGGATATGATGTACACCACTCCTAGACCTCTCTAAATCTCTCCTATGCTGGAGATTCATCACATTCTCTCTTGTGTATACCAGTTGGATGTAGAGAATCTAGCAGAAGACACCAGCACTTTGGGAGATGATGGAGCCATAAAGTGGAGGGAACCCGAGTCCCTGACTGACCTGGTGGTAGGTTACACATCAACAAAGAATATCGCATTTAACTGCATTTGAGTAAAATATAAACTTGTGTTGGTTAAGGCTAAATGTGGGAGTTCAGTACAGTGGCTAGTATCTATCCCAACTAGTGCAGCTCTTCTCCAACCATAGCTCAGCTAGCATGTTGCTTCTGCCTGCTTTGAGCTGGGAAACCAGAGAATCAATACTGCTAACAAAATTGTGACACTGAGGATTGGTCAGTTTCATAATGAAAGGAAAATTTTATGACATCAATTTAGAACAGAGATTTTGGTAGAGCAGAGAACTTTGTCCATTTGCTAGTTAGATTTTGTTTTGTTTTGTTTTGTTTTGTTTTTCCCTGAGAGATAACTTCACTCAAATAAGTAGTGTCAAACCATCAACATTAACTGCAGTGAGTCTCCCTTTTTCCTCCCCTAGGGCTGAAACTGAATGACTTAAAGTGAGCATAAGTGCATTTCAACAAACTAGTTACAAAGTTTAGTTCTGAAGATATATGAAAAAGAATTATACCCTTTGGATATTCTTATTGCCTGGGAAAAGTCACAGAAATAATTCTAATAAGATTCTAAGAGACCCTCCATGACAGTACAAGAAATGCTTTTTCCAGAATATTTGTATATAACAACAATAACAACAAAATTAATAGGTAGATGTCACTATTAAGACAAAACTGTCCTACGGGGGAAAGTTAAGAGCATGACCAAAATTAGTAAGCCTAGGTTTGAAGTCTTGCTACACCTCTTACTAACTATATGACCTTGTATGACCTCAATTGCTGTTATTCTGTAAATGGAGAGAAAAGATAATAATGATACCTACTTCTTAGGGTTGTAGTAAAAATTAAATGAGTTATTATCTTGATCTTAAAATACTGCTGGCACATAATATATGTTCATTCATTCTAATTATTACATGATTCAAAATAAGGAAATTAATCCAATATATGAGGTCTAATGTCACACTTAGGAAATCATCATGTCCTCTCCTCACAGTCATGCATTTCTGTAAACACCTTAGTATTTCACTTTTGTCTAAGTCATCCAGATATTCCATCCCAAGCAAATTTTGAGATCAGGGTTGAGTTATAGGTATGGTTGCAACAAGTGGACCAGATGTGAAGGGCATTCCACTTAACTGTATAATAGGAGAAAGACACAGAAGTAGAAAAGCATGTATTGGTTAGATTTGTTTTGGTAGCTATCATCTTCATAGAGTAGTTTTTTTATTTTTATTTTTGGCAGTCCGATGTTCTAAAAGTGAGACACCAAAAGCATCTTCTTGCTTTCTCTAGAGGAAAAAAGAAGCTTTTTTTTTTTTCTTCGAAACACTGTAAACTCTACATACTTGTAAGGTCCTTTTTATTTTGAGTTTGAAGAAAAGAAGCAAGAAGAAAATGCATGATCAGAAGAAAAAAGACTGTTTTGGAAAAAAATCTTCAAATTGCTATTGGATATATATCTCTCTCTTTTAATTGGTTACAAATGAACAAAATTCTTCTGTTTGGATTATCCTAAGAATCTGGATCTCCGGACATTTTATTTTTAATCGGTATGGCTGGTTTCCTTTGTTAAACTTTATAGTTTCTCAGAGCAAAGCATAAGGAACTATATTCCCGTTCAGTGCATTTGCAAAGCTTGTTTTCTTTTCTTTGAGGAGGAGGAGATACTGTCATCATAAGGCTTATAGTCACCTTGTTTGCAATCGTTTAAACATGTTATAGTTAATCATGGAGAAAAATAAATTCATATAATATATGCAATAAGAACACACTAGTTTCTGGTATTAATTTGGAATTCTTAGCCCATCCTGCATGGTTTATAGCCCAACACAGTGATGTAAAAGAAATTTTATATATTTTAGTTCTGTCCCTCTGCTGGCAGTGGAAGTAAATCCCAAAGTATTTCAGCAGGTGCTATTAATATGCAAATAACAGAGAATATGCTATTTCTAATAGACCTCCCAACTGCATGGGAGGCGGTCGCTGTTGGAGCAAATTAGCTTTGTGTAATTTGCATGCTTTTCACAACCTCCTGGGATTATATTTTAGATCAGACAATAAAAGCATATGCAGTTAGCTCAAAATGTAACTAATTTTAGACTTTGAAACAATTTTAACCTAACTTCTTTGTGGTGTTAAACAGCTATTTGCAAAGAAACTTTTATAACAGTCTATAATTTTCATAGCATTGATTTGCCATTAATGGCTCCATCTTTCTATAGCATGAAAACAAATGCAGGAACAGACCAGGTGTATGGGTTTCTCGATTGACTGAAAAGACATGAGGGGTGGTGAACTGGATACCTGGGAGTATGCATTATTTGGGTAGCTACAAATAATAGCATGAATCAAGAGAAAACACGAATTGACCCAAATGGAATGATCAGCTAACATGATTCATGGCCAGAGAAAGCAGCCAGAAAGATAATGCTAATTTATTTAGCTCACCATGTAAGTCTCATAAAATCTAAACAGCTAAATAAATTTTAAAAAAATCTAAGTAAACTAATAAATAATTTTGAATTAACTGATTCTAATTAATCCAACCTATTCCTTACAAATAATGTGTTTTTAGAACTATCATCTCATGTCATAGAAATTAGGAAAATTCCTTGAAAAATATTTATCTAGTCTGGCAGCAACCAAAGTCATAAGTAATTGGGTAGAACTTTAACATAATCTACCAGAACTGTTTTTTGTTTTTTCTACCAGTGAGAGATGAAAATTGCACCAACCTGTGCATATTTTATTGAGAAAATAAATTATTTTGATCCCTTCCTGAATCAGATAAGCCAAGGTTTTTGATAAAAGTATTTGGATGATTTTCCAGCTTTTTGCTGTCTTAAATCCACACATGAAAATTAAATTGGAGAAATGAAATAATTAGATGTTTAAAGCTTAAATGTAGCCTTTAAGTATATGGTTTTGATTTAGAGCCCAAATTATCTAATGACTACATTATTCTGCATTTCCTTTTGTTTCTATAGACACAACTGCATCGTAAGTTTAAAATATAAACATGGCACATGAGAAAATGTCATAAATGGGAGTCATATAAGATTTACTGTCTAAATATGTTTCTTATTCATCAGTCCAGTAACCAGTAAGTTGACCATAGGTAAAATAGACTTGGGGGAAAAGATAAAAATCAAGATAACTTTGCTATGAAGAAAAGATATAATTATGCAATGGTCATTCATATTACTGAGTACATTTTGGACATAGTCAATTCAAGTAATTTCTGTCTCCTGAGTCTTGCTGAAATGTGTGAATAAACTTGCAATAAATAATTTGGCCATCGCCATAATTTGGATCTACAAAGTGAAAAGCAATTAATTTAAATATAATTAATTTAGATAAATTAATAATTTGGTATATGTATATATTTATATACGGATCAGATAACATTTCTGTTTATGAATTCAAGCTTTAAAGATATTATCTTTTATTCAATGGTCATATTTTGAAAAATTAGTCCTGTATGTCAAATTAAAAGAGAATTTGTATGTATAGTATGTACAAATAAAGCTGGACATTATCAAAAGAAGTCCTTTGAACATAAAAAAATTATATTGAGAAATCTTGTAGCAAAACAGATTATCTAATACCAAGTTAATATAAGTGGTATATTAATATATGTAATTTTATATATATCATAAATTTATTTTATTACTCTAAACAATAGCATAGCTTATATTTGGTATACTATTTCTTCTTCAATGCTTTTCCTTTCATATCAAACCCTTTTAGAGCTTTGTTCTCACTTTATCTTTTTTCTCTTTCTTCTCTAATAATATAACCCAACACACAGCTCTCCTTTCGCCTCTGTGTTGATGATTCCCAAGCAATGTCATGAGTTTTTATGATTTCTTTTTTCTCTTAAGCTGGGCGTCTAAATTCATTCCCATGCACCCTTCAAAGTCTAATTAAAATATAGGCTCCACCAGGAAAGCCTCCGTGATGCTGCCAGCTAAAACCCATATCTCTTAGAAGTCCCATTGCCCTCAAATCATTCTATTATTAAAATATAGCATTTCTTAAATTTTTAAATTAATTGTAAATGTTTTATTTTCTCTGACTAAACTGTATGCTTCCTGAGAGCAAGGTTTGTTGTTGCCTGCTGAGACCAATTCCTGAAATATAGCAGGAATTTCAGAAATATGAATATCAATAAAGTTTCAACAAGCATTAATTTATTCTCTCATATACTCTGTTATATAAGAGAAGAACTCTATCTTTTGTTCCACCTTTCTCCCACTTTTAAACAGATATTTACTGTTTCCCACGCAGAGTGATTAACTGCAGAAAACTAGAACACATTTTCAGACTAAACTAATTTTTCACTGCTTTTATGTAACTTTAGGTACATCATTTATCTCCATAGTGTCTCAGCTTCTCTATTTGTAAAATACTAAAAGCTCAATCTCTTCAGCCCTCTGAGTTGCTGTGAGGATTATCCACTGCAATACACTTTGCAGGAACACTGTTCTGAAGGCAGGTTTTTATAAACAGAGACTGGTAATTTTCGATATTCCAGTTCAAGTCAGCATTTCTTTGAGCCTTTTGTGCCTGAGAGTCACTGAGGGCCCTGGCTGCCTCTCTCATGGGACAACATCTAAATATTCTTATACTTAGTTATTTGGCTGGCACTTTCATGAAAAAAAAAAACAAAACAAAACAAAACTTCATAGTCTCTGTTTTTCTCATGGACTGGGTGTTTGGACATCATCTCCTTACCGGCTGAACTTCAAGTCAAGGAGAACATTTTTGGCAGCTGATGTGAAACGAATTTGGGTCAGACATGTTCAGGGCTCAAGTCACAGACCTGTGTTAATTTTACTGAAAAAGAGTAGAGCAGGGAGACCTGGCCCCATGGCCTTTATTTTAGTAGCACACAATTGAAGAGCTCTGAGTCCAGCAGTAGAGAAAGTTGTTTCAAAAATTTTAACCAAAGAACACAGGAGGATTATTAGTTTTTTGTTTTTGTTTTTGTTTTTTTTCTGGAAAGCTGAAGATTGCTCTTCTAGGTATATCACACAGATATAAGCCAGTGAAGAGATTTCTTTTTCAAGAAAATACTGCATTTGTTACTCATAAAAATATGCCACACACTCCCCAGATTAAATCATCAGAGCAGTTTTTGCCTTCCCTTAGAAATCACTGAATCCATCACCTCCCATGTCCCTCCACCCATGTCCCCTTCTATGTTAACACCACGACTCTTCTCTTTCTAATATTTTGAGAGAGGATGGTGCTGAGTATAGGTTTCTTTAGCAAATTCCCATACCTTTTTCCCCCCATGTATCTTTATGGGCTAAATTTGATACCTCTGAGTAATACTAGAAACCCCCTTCTTTGTCACAAGAAATGAGTCCTCTTACGTTAACCTCCCTCGGACTCTATGACGATGATCTCATTTGCATGTATTTAACATCATCTGTGGGGGAGACACTGTGGTAGGGGCTTTGCATTGTCTCCCTTAATCTTCACGACTGTCTTTAGGGGTTGATAACATTATGCTCATTTTAAAGATGAGAAAACTGAGCCTCTAAAGGGCCCAAAGTAAAACTGCTAGATAGTGGTAGAGCCAATATTTGTATTCAAGACAGGCTGATGGTAGTTTATGTGCTCTTTCCATAATACAACTAAAAATGAGTAAATCGACACCCACAAACATAAGTATGCACACATGTGTATATCTCCAAACAAAATACCTCTTGCTGAAGCTTCGCAACACCTAAAATAATCTTTAGTGTTAGACAAAAAACAATCACTTATTTCAGTGATGAGTAGATGAACTGGGTACTATCAAAACGGTACATTTGTCATGTTGTTAAGTCATTGTTTCAGAATGTTGCAGGCACAGATTCATATCTAGAAATGTTTCCATGTCTCAGGATACACAGAAGACTTGGTGAACTAGAATAACTCTTACCCTCAGTTTGCTGATTTAATTTCATTCTTTCATAGCTGCATATGACCTTGACCCAGAAGCTCATCATGGTACTAGAAGGACATGTGAGCAGATGCTCAGTGGTCATCAGGTGTTTCAGCTGGAAGGGGGTTGAGCAGGCATTTGGAATGGAGGTGGGGTGAGAGGCAGTTACCATCTGTAAAAGAAGATGAAGACCCAGATTCTAGATGTGAGGCTCTAATCCAGAGCAGAACTAGTAGCCATTCTGATCTGTGGGTCGGCTTCTGATGGTCTGGCCCAGGATAGCAGTGAGGCCTAAACAAAGCAGGTATTTTTTTCACAGTCTGCGGTAGGACCCAGCCTATAGGTGGCTAAATGCTCACAGCTTCAAAAAGTAGAGAGCTTAAGAGGCAGGGAGCTACCCACGTCATCCAAATCCTCTTCTTTCCTATCTGTGTCTTAGCCCTCTTTTTAAAGCTTTCTGGAGCATGATTACTCTTCAGCAGACCATGGTAATGTGTGAAAAATGAAATTAAACTAGTGCTTTAGGAATTCTTTCATAATGTAATCTGAACCAGTCCTTATTAATGAGGCCAAAGTATTTCCCATCCAACTGAAGTCCTGCAATTATTTAAATGTGTAAGTGAAACCATTCTTTATACCTTCATTCACAGTCCATTTAAGTCAGAAACTGAGTTTACTTGGTTTACTAACTGGGCATTAAGCACCATTTGAGCAGTTTAAGAACTATCAACAGTTGCAATGGCCCATAATAAATATATGTACAATTATTTCTATATAGATTGTCCTTCATCATTGAAAATGACATTGCCAATACAGTTACTAATCTCATGCCTAACTATTACTACACAGCTTGGATTTTAGTGTATATTTGCACAGGGATTTTCCATTTACAGAGCACTCACACTATCTCATTTATTTACCATTATAACCCACTATGTTAAAACTACTATTATTGTTACTAATTTACCATTAAGAAAAATAGAATTCAAAGATCTTGGATAACCCGAGAGGGATAAAACCAGGAAGTGGGAGACCAAAGTGCTTAGCATATGCCATGCATACCATAAATAAGCATGATTTTTCTCTCATAGTTGCGATCCAAACTTCTGTGTTGCCTGTCACACTTGAATATTGGTCATTTATGAAATACAAAGTCCATTTATAAGAAGGAATAGTTATTTATTTAAATCTATATGTATTTAAATCTTATTTAGTAATTCCTTCAGTGGGGTACTTATTTACATGGAGCATTCAAATTAGTAACAGTTTGCAAATATAACAAAATTTTGCAGCAAAAACTCTGAAAATAATATTTTCTAAGACTCAAATTTTATTAGAATTGTCAATTACAAGTGTAATTATATATTTAATTTTAAAATATACTAGATAGTACATATATATTGACAGATTTTCCTTCAATTCTCAATATATTAAAAGTACACAGTTTAAGTTAAATATATTCTTAGAGGCTGGGGAAAAGACTGAAAAACTTTAACAAAATAATTTCATACATTAAAGCCTATATATTCAAAGCTTTGTTTAGCAGATTTTCACTGGTATGAGATAGAGCTCATGAAAATTACTTGCTTATATCATTTTGGACAGAGAAGGAAAAAGGTTTTTATTGATTTTATTCTTTTCAAATCGCTTTGCCCTTAAAATATTCTTTGAAGTGTTGCTCAGAATAATTAACATGGAGAAAGAGTAGTGTCTGACTAGATGTTCCAAATGCATCCTCTCCCTAAGTCCCAATAAAGTATTCATAAAAGTCCATGAAAAGATAAAAAATTCATGAAAACTTCAATAAGTGACAATGAAGCTATTGCCAAAAGTTGAGAAAATATTACACAATAAAATCTATGTAGTTGAATGAATAGCACAATTAGCCATTATGCATACATTGCTAAAACAAGGAATTCTATTGGCTTTAAAGAAAGAAGAGAAATAATTTCTCTCTCCACCATTGCCTGTCTTTTAGGCAGAGACGTCTCCCATCTCTGCTCTGAGAAAATGTTGCTGCATGAGTGTTTTGGACTAAATGAGTCTCCTCAAATTCATGTTGTAAGTCTAACCCCGGATGTAATGGTACAGGAGGTAGGTCCTTCAGCAGTGAGAAGGCAGCTGCCTACAAGCCAGGAAGAGGACTCTTACCAGAACCCGACCATGCTGGCACCCTAATCTCCAGCTTCCAGTCTCCAGAACTGTGAGAAATAAATGTTTGTTGTTTATACCACCCAGTCTGCGGTATTTGTTATAGTAGCCCAAGCTTATTAAGACAATGGGTATTTTAATTTAACATGCTGAAATTATTGTTTCTCTTCTTCCATCTTTAAATTTCTATTACAATTCAGACATTGAAATCCCCAGAAAACAAAAGGTTAGGAAATATGGAGCTGTTAACAGAAATCTACTTCATCTTTGAGATGTAACCACAATAAATTTAATGCTGTAGATGGGATCAGAGACAGGAGGATGGCTGTTGGTGGAACATGCTGATAACTGTAGGCTGTTGGAACCTAACTGGTTCAGCCTGAGTGAATCATGCAGTGAATGCTGGAGATAATCTTAACTCAGTCCAGAAGAGATGTGCTTAAAATCTACTCTACAGAACTGAATTGAGAATGGAATCTTAGTGATACTTTGTATATATGCTTAGTGATACTAAGTATAAGTGATGTGGAAGCAAGACATACATATCAACTGCTAGAAAAATATTGAGTGTGCTTATATTATGTTCAATTCAGAGACAGTAGAAAATGTTAGAATACTATTTGACATTAAATGTTATGGAAAAATATGAGATTCATGTCAATCAGGAGAAGAAAGGGTCATATAAAAATCATGCTGAGTTGGAAAGAAAACACCTTACTTAAAAATGCGAAGGGGACATAAGAAAAATAATAAGTAAACTAAAATTAACTATAGTAAAATTATTGTCTGGACAGAAAAAATGAAAAACAAATGCAATTAGTATGCAGAGATATAGAGGGCAAACTTTAAAGGTTCTCCCAGAATAATAAAGAAACAAAAATTGTGAGAGAAGTTGATGAAAAAAAGATGACACAAATGTGGAAACTGGTATTTTCGAGAGACTAGGGAAAAAATACAACAGAATCAATAGTCCAGATTTAGAAGAAGAAAGAAGAAGAAGGAGAAGGAGAGACATTATAGCTAAAATTTGAATTAGAACTTAGAAACACCTGAAAATATTCAAGCAGAAAAAACAGGTTACCGACATAAACAAAATTAAGTCTGGCCTGAGAGTTCTCCTTCACACCATCGGATAACATGAGACTATGAGATAACAGTCTACAGTAATCTTTGAGGAAACATTTATGATTAAAATGTGAATAACATTTCAAGTTAATATTAATATGTGAATTAAATATAAGAGGATAAATTTAGCATTCATTTGCCTTCTTGAAAAAAACTATTTAAAAACTTATCAAAGACCTATTCCAGGCAATTGAGAGATAAATCAAGATTATAAAGTCAAAGAAGGGAAATAGGAAATTGGATATTTTTTAAATGTTATCATTCTGAACATTGAAATTATTGCAACCAATATGTGTTACAAAGTAATTTGGTTACTACAAACAAATGCAAAATATAATACAGAAGTCAGAAATATTATTGAAAGATAAAATGTAATGTAAGATATGATCAATTAACATTAATCTATGTCTAAAATTCTAAAAAACTAATTTGAAGAAATTGAAAGCAAAATTGTACTAATTTCCTCATTATTGGTAGATTCTTGAAATAGTGCTTAAATTATTTTAAATTATTTAATCGCCAAAACATATTCTCTTTGAGAAAAATACATTAAACAATATGGACAAGTTTATAACTAAAGCTGCAAATTTCCCACTTATATGCTCTGTCACCTAAGAGATGTAATCACACACAAAAAGAGTTTGGTTTGTACTTTCCAGATCTGTAGAGTTGGGCAGAATATGTGTGTATGTGTGTGTGTGTGTGTGTGTGTGTGTGTGTGTGTATACACATGTACATGTACATGTATATGTACATATGTATAAAATAATGTTTATAATTTAACCATTTTGCTATGATGAATTCTAGCCTGTCTCTGAATATCTGCTATTAAAATAATAATGCAATAAACATTCTTGAACATACATCCTTGTATACTTGTTAAGTATTTTTGGAAGACATACTTCTAAAAGTACAATATTTGCTTTAGTCAATACGCATATTTTTCATTTTAAATCACAGCATTTAGCTCCTTTTCAAGGAATCCAGCCTTAAACTTAAGCTAAAACCCTAAGACTGTATCTCAAAACAAAGAGGGTATCCCATCTGGTAACTTGCTTCTGCTTCCTGAACAAGGAACCCCTAAAACCACAAGGCAAGCATCCAGACACATCCCTCTCCACATGTGTACCATGTCATGGGAGCTTTTAATGAAATTTGTATTTACCAGTCTGAGAAAGTAAACATTTAGTTTTGTTGAGGAAACCTCTGCAATTGCCAGTAGTGATCACTTTAGCATTTTAGATTTACAGTTAACAACAAAATCGACAAGCAAGAACAGCCGTACTTTGGGGAAAACAAAAATATAAAAATATAAAAACACTAGAATTTAGAGTCAGAGGCTGAGTCATGAAACAAAAAAATATCCCAAGAAAATAGATATAATGTAGAAAATAAAAGACAATTTTAAATTAGTTAAATTTGTATCCCCAGAAAGATTCAATGATTATAAACAGAAAGTAAATTTATACTATTATGAAGAACAAACAAATAAGAAAGGCAAAATCAATAACAATACAAGTGCTTAAAAATTAAAAACAGAATTACTAAACTGAAAAATAATAGTGGTGCTGAAGGGTTGCACTAATACTGTTTAAAACTGAAATAATAATATAGATTCAGACTGGAAGGAATAATAATAGCCAGATAAATCAATACAAGTTATAGTTCACTCTAAACAATCTTTGATGTCACAGTTAAGTGATTACTAATTTTAAATAAAGAAAGGCATAACATGAAATCAGTTTAATTACTTTCTAGAAAAGAACTTCTAATTAATTTTCATAGATCTAGGTAAAGAAGAAAGTTAAAACAGAAGAATTCACAGAGCACTCTCTTAGATGACAAGAAAGTATAGAAAAGTGTAATGAAATTTGTCAAAAGCTTAAAAGAGAGGGGGACTAATTAACTTTTCTTAGTCAACTTTATTGAGGTGTGAATACAATAAAGTGTGCCCATTTTAAGTGTATATTTTTTGAGCATTGACAAATGTAAACACCTATGTGACTATCACCACAATCACAATAAAGGATATTTCTTTCACCAAAACATGTTGCTTTTGCCTCTTCCAGGTTAATCTCACACATCTAGCCTCAGTCGACCATTGTCCTATTTTTTTTTTTTTCCAAAAGAAAATAGATATCTTTTCTACAGTTCCTTATAAATAGAATTGTACAGCATGTACTCATTTGTGGCTGGCTTCTTTTGCAATGCATGTGTTTTTTGAAATTTATCCATGTTGTTTCAATTATCAGTCATATGGTCCCACTTATTTGTGTATAATATTAATTGCACAGATATACTACAATTTGTTTACCCATTCCCCTTCTATATAGAAGTGTGAAAATATGCTATTTTCATAGAAGGAGGCTAAATTTATGAGATCGACTGCTGAATTACATATAAGGTATATGGTTCCAGTCATTCTTTGCCTAGCCTCACAGAGTTTCATACTATGCATGTATAGATTAGTTTCAGCCAAGGACTCAAAGGGACGTCACGCCATTTTGAGAATCCCCTATTTTGCATAGCTCTCTTCTTTCCAGTATTTTCTTTCTCAAATTCTAGCCAACTCCATCTTCTTGAATATCAATCTGTCTCTTCAACTCGATGCAACCTCTGGGAACTATTGGGGATCTCCTTCCTTAAGCTGAAGTCGGGGATCGGTTTAGGCAGGAGCTGAGGCCAATTTAGGGCTAAACTCATTTGTTAATCTCCTCCCTGAGATGACAGTCCTACTCTGCTTATTAGCCAATATGTGGGGACAATTGCTTCTTATATTTTGTCTAGTTTTTTGTTTACTATGGGAAGTTAAATTTGAACCTTTTTAATGTCTTAAATCAAGAATCAGAAATTGATATGGAATAATTTTTAGCTGAATAGGGAATGCAATTGTTTATAAATTTAGGAAAAACAACTATTAGATTAAAATAAAAATAGAAAATAGAATTTCCAAGCTACCGGAGAAATAAAATAGAAAATTTAAAAAAATAATAAAATATAATTAGAAATAATCAGGAAATGCAAACAACAAAATAAATAGACAAAAGTAAAAATCACAATAAATGTGGAATGAATGGATTGAATTATTTGGGATAAGATATAGTGCTTAGACTGGTTTTAAAAAATCTAACTGCATACTTTTTATAAGCTATAATAAACATAATTAAAATATTAATTAAATAGTTTGGAAATAAATGATAAGATGGTTTCATTCTTGATTTTGCCACATAGAAAATATAGTTCAATGTTATTTAAACATTAACATTAGATTGAATAAGGTAAAACCAAAATAATATTATTGGAAAAGATAAAAAGCAAACAAAACACAGTTCTCATAATAAAATAAGACTCTCATCTCTATAAAATAAAGAAAAAATATTTATAAAATTAAGAAATATTAAAAATTACATGAAGAATATCAAACATACCATCAGAATAAATGTAAATAGATAAAACTCAAAACATCTCTGGTCAACAGTAATAAAAACCCTTGTATATATTACCTACGCCTAAAAAGATATCATAGTAATTGCAAAGTGTAAAAAGATATATCAAGCAAACTAGAAATTTAAAATGACAATATTAGTATCAGAAATATAGAATTCTAGAGTAAACAGGATGACAATGATTATTTTGTGCTGAGAAAAGATACTCAGCGAGGTCAACTCACAAAAGTCATTTACGTACCTCTTCTCAACTTCACATTCAGTGACATCACATAGGTAGCTTGAAATTGGACATGATAGTATTATTTAATGCTTAGAATTTGGCAAATGTTTCAAATTAGATAGCCCCTCCTCCTGACCCCAGAGACCTGGTTGTTAAACATTTACCAGCACACCACTGAACATAATCCAAAATGAATATGTAACAGTCATGACTCTGTATGACCCAATAGTAGAACTTAAAAATGTAAAGCACAAGCTTATTAGAAATTCAAAGACAAAATGACAGAAGCTCAATATTTGTGGGAGAGATTAATACATCTCTGTCAGCCTTTCATGATTCAAGTAAGCACACACACAAAATACAGTGAAATAGGTGATTTAGATTACATAATTAGTAAGATTACTTGAAATGTGGATTTTGCAACCACCAAACAAAGAATGTATTTTCTTTTGTTGCATATACAAAACACTTCAAACACACACTAAGTCACACAGAAAAATCTCATTAATTGCCAAAACATTTAAATAATGAGGTGTACAATCTTGAGACTCAAGACAACCAACTAGAAATAACAGAAAGTTATCTTGACTGCCGAATGAACTCTCCTCCCTCCCTCCAACACACAAAACATACTAAATAACTAAGGTGAATTTGGAATTAGTAATATAATTGAACATAATTTTAAAAATAACAGATATGTCCATTGTATTGAAATATTAAAACTATAAATTCATGATATTTTCTGACTCAAACATAAACTTAGTGAAAGCCAGAGGAAGGCAAAATAATGTACTGCAAAAATCAACAAACTATCTAAACTGTAAATTTCTAAGTTATTAATAAGATGAGGTTACTGTTTTTAGAGTGGGCGATAAACACAAAATCAAAATATGTAACATGATATTTAACTTCTGACAAATTTATTATAAAACAAAATAAAAATTATATAAATATGATAAAGGACTGTGTCCAAATATTAAGTATGAACATAATATGCATAATAATCTCTAATACATATGGAGATTTTAGAAATAGTTAATAATAGTTAACATATTTTGAGTGGTTATCTAGTGACAGTGTTCTAAGAACTTTAAGTCTATTAAACTATTTCATTCTCAGATAGAACTACATGGTGAGTGGAGCAGTTTACACATGAGCCTAGACATCGAGATGTTAAGTAATTTACTCAAGGTTGAACAGCTGGTAAATGGCAGGCCTGGGACTAGGAGAAGAGAAATCTGGCTCCAGAGTTCCTACTCCTAGCCACCACAGTGTACTACTTCTCAGAAGACTTTATGTGAAACTAAACTAAATAAAAAGTTGAAAAAAGGCCAACTCCATTGAAAAAAATGTGAAGTTATTATGAGTTAATTTCAAGAAAGATGTAAAATGCAGATACATTTTTAAATGATACAAATTTAAAACTTTCAAGACACTAAGATCATGTGATCAGGAATTAAACAAGCAACAAGAGAAAAACAGCATTATATTAAGAGGAAGAAAGGCAAAGAGAGAGAAGATAGGGAGGGAGGGAGGGAGAGGGGGAGACAGAGAGCCAAGATAAGATCCCTACTCTCAATAATGAATTTTTAGTGGCTATAAACTTTGTTCCTGAAATAGTGAGTGGAAAAGACAATAAAGGTGATGGAAATATATAAGACATACATTAATGAAGCAATAGATAAAGTAATTTTAGTGGAACAAAGAACAGATGTAATCAAAGTCAAGATTTTCTCAATAATGTATATAAGCATATATTTATAAGTATATAAACTATTGTTAATAATCCTTCAGGGCAAAAATATTAATTTAAAATCTAAAAATTGTTTAGCCACTAACTACTGATTTTTTATCGAAATAATTGTTTCAATAACTGAACTACAAAATCATAATGTTTCTTTGGAAGGCAACTATGGTACCATAGCAGAACAGAATGTAAATGCCTTTAACTAAGAACCTTTTTCTGAAACTGATATATATAATACGTAAAAGTTTAGTTGAGAAAAAAAGCCCTGACCATGACTGCTATTACTATCTATGCTTTTCTGAATATTATAGGCAATGCAAAAGGATTAGAAACAGAAATAGGAGTGTAATTAATAGCAGAACATAAATTATGTTTCTGTTTCACAGATGTGATCTTTTTGAAATAGAAAAACAGTAAAAGTAACTGAAAATTTATTATATAAAAAATGGCCAGATAAAAGATAAACACACATAAGAAGATCTACCTCTTTTCTCCATAACACCAATAACCAATGGAAGAGATATTAGGAAGTTTTTTCCCACAAAGACAAATATGTACATGTACATGTATATATACATTTATATATTTACATGTGTGTATATGCTTATGTATATAGGTATACAGAAATAATACTTAAATAAAATTCCTTTTCCCACAATCATTTTTTAGCCCCTTGCCTTGTTTTTTTTTTTACAGTACCTGATATATGATTATAAAAAAAAAATTATAATTTCTGCCCCCTGGAGGAATGAAAGACTGATGAGAGCAGGGTACTATTTTTTTCTCTACTATTCTTGGTGGCCGCCACATGGTGAACACTCAGTAAATAATTGTGGTGGTAGTTGCTGTAGAATGGAAAAACTTGACGAATGAAAAAAGATTTATTTGTCATTATGTTAGAATAATCTGAATATTGCAAAGATGCCAATCTATTATATTTAAAGAATAATTCATTTGAGTCCCAATGGATAGATAGTTTTGTTAACTAATAAAAAAAAAATTATATTACTATTAGAAAGAGAAACAGGCAGGAATCACTAAGAACATAGTGGGAGACAGCTGAGTTTTGCCCTAGCATATTTTAAGGTAACATTTTCACTGGTGCTAAAACAGGACCTCATAAACAGTCCTAAACTGATCCTTGACAAAATAAGAATTGCCTAATGAAAAAAGGAAACATCACAGAATAATAAGGGAAGAATTGCTTATTCAACAAATGGGATTAGACAAATGGAAATGAGGGGAAATATGTATATCAAAATAAATCCTAGATATACTGAGAAATTAAACATAATAATAAGTACTAAATGACATAAGAGAAGATAGATGAATATTTAACTACTGTTGAGTAAGAGAATTCTTTCTTCACATTCAAAAGGCAGAAACTTTGTTATCAAAAATATATAAATGTTAATTAACAGAGTCAACTGTAGAAATTTATTTTCATCAAATATTAAGAGTTACTATCCTCAGTATTTAAAAAACTCTTACAAATTAATTAAATAAGCATTATAACCCCTAAAGAATATAGACCAATAATAGAAGCAAATAATTTGCATACACAAAGAAATTCAAATAGTCAATAAATATATTTTAAACATTGCTCAGCAATGACATGCTACTTTTAATTTGCCAAGGAGTAAATGATTTTTAGAATTATTAAAACTCAGTGATGGTGAGGGTATGGAGTGTGGGAGGTGGGCAGTAGTGTGCTTACAAATGTTTAACAACCAGCTGGCTCTCTGGATGTAGTTTTCACATGAATATTGCTTGATATTTGAATTTAATATTAATGAGTAAGACAAAAGTGAAAAAAGAAAAGCAAAAAGGACAAAAGTCAGAAAGTCATTCATTCAGTAAGATGAGCAACTTCTTTGCTAGATAGAATGATTGATTTCGTGAATCGTGGAAGAATTATTTCCTCAATGTTTAACACTATTTGTAATGTAAGCACTAAAGATATGATACATTTTTAAAGTCAATTTGAATTATTAATATTCTCTCCATTGTTTCATTAAGTCTTGAAAAGCAGTAAAATAATAATTCATACCCTGGGTTGTGGTTCGTTGCATTGCTGTGGCAAAATGATCCCATCAAGCTGATATCAAACTTCAAAAGTGGAGTTGCTAAGAGATACACAGTAGCACATTATTATATAGTATTTCCATCAAAGAGATACAATAGATATAAATATTAGAGAGTGATGAGTTCCTATCATACTAAGGGAAAAACTACATGCTGTATATAAATTGTAGAAAAATTATATGTTTGAGCTGATTTTTGTAAAAACTTGTGTGTATGAGTGCATGTTATTTATGTGTATATGCAGGTATGTATAAATGTTTATGTTTTATCTGGGAGTACGTTTATAGACAATTTGTATTGTTATTTCCATTTTCTATTATTTTCCACATTTTCTACAATTAGCACATACTTTTTAATCATGTACTTTTTTGCAGCTATTCCAATGGGTGCATGAAAAAATTAGTTCCTATTAGAAAATATTCTGCTTCGTATCTTCCCAGATTAACAGGGAGGCACACAAAAAATAGAATGTTGTTCAAAAGATCAAGTCCCATAGAATTTGTACAGCGTAGCTTAATTTCACACACACTAAACAGATTACAAATTCAATTTAAATTGCATTCCATGTCCAGCGTAGGCTCTAAATTCTTCCAAACCGTGTTTTAGGTCCTCTACCAAATTAGAAATGTTCTTGAACTGCCAAATTGAGCTTCTTTCACCATTCAACTGAACACTGTCTAAAACATCATTATCTCCCCCAAATGGTGCAGTGTGTATTCTGAATCTGTATTTCTATATACATATTCTACATGCTGATTGTAGAAAATGTGGTTAAGCAACACTTTGATTCATTAGTTCAGTAAAAGAGAGGTTCAGAATTATTCCATATAATTCACAGCACTTAAGAAAGCATATATTTTCATAATACTCTAAATCTATTACTTACAGTAGTAACTCAAGCATATTATGACCCGTTTGCTATAGTGCTGTCATGTTAAAATTGTGGTGGTGCTGTTCCTTCATGTAACTGGCCAACATAAAAATTGATCTAGAACATTTTTATCGAGCACCTAATATACAATCTTGTGGTTACACTGTGGTTGTAGTAGAGGCATAAGTACTTTTATATAAGGTATAACTTAACTATATTTTTAAGTGGAAACAACCTAAAAAAAAACAAAACCATGTAAATCAGTATGTGTCTGTATCTATCATGTATGTGCCCTTTTACATAATTAATTTTACCAAGTAGCAGAACTTGGGTTCTGTTTATTTTTAAAAATGAAAGAGAGTAAACTTAAGTATTTTTAATATGGGTAAACATTCCACATTTCCACATGCAGATAATATTTCAGACCTCTTATTATATTACTTATTGTCAAAATTGCTGGAAACACATGATCTTCAATTTGTTATTACTAATAACTAATTCTTCTGATATCCAATAATAAACAGGGAGTTGTTTTTAAATACATTGCTGACATATTTGTTTCTTGTGGAGGTCTTATTACAATCAGAATTATACATTTTGGAATCATAAGCCAGCACCCATTACATTAAAAAAAATAGTAGCCTCTTTCATTATAGTTGCTTTCGGTTCCCAGAATTCAAATCTAGATGGCTGATGTTATCTTAAATAGTTACAAACTGACTAGAATATTCTTGAACGTTGTCTAAAACTCTCTATCTGTTTGATCATTATATGTAGTATTTTCATGTTCTCTTCTAGAGATCAGTATATCAGAAAGGTTTATTCAGGAATAACCTATTCTATATACTGTATTAGATATTTATATTTTAGTTTTACCTCTACACATTTCATGCTTTAAAAAAAAATTAACTCTTCAAAGAGAAAGCAATGAAGGAAAACTGATAAATGATGAGACTTCTACAAAATGACAAATGTTGGGGGACTATCCAAAGAGATAAAATTAGGCAAGATCATTCTGGTGATGTCTTTCCCCACCAAGCTTTAGATAACTTTTGATGTTGGACAAAGGCTCTGCCTATCTAAAAAAACTCAATTAATTTTGTTAAAAGTTAATGGAATTTTTTTAGAAGTCAAGTTTAGTTATTTGGAACTAAATAAGTAAAACAGAATAAAATAGAAAAAGTCCTATCGAGTGGCCATTACAAGGAATTTCCTTGAAAATTTAAAATTTCCAATGAAAACTAAATATACCTAGCAGCTCTATGGTTTAAATCATCCACTTAATTCCATACCAATTGTTTATTTTATAGCGTTTTGTACCAGTAAAATAATGTGTTGGCCACTAAATGTATGACGAAAAGTTAATTAAATGTTTTAAAGTTAACAGATGACAAAGGCCAAAATAAAATGAAAAGACAGGAAGTTTAATTTAGTACTGGTCATTTAATTGAGTAAGATCTATGGGCGAGAAATTTGTTTTTTATGAATCTTCATTTTAAAATCCTGCTAACAGAAAGATATCTTATTTACTAAATGTGAAGTCATCACGATTTAGCTTTTACTGTCTTTTGAAGCAGTAGCCTGATTTATTCCATTATTGTCTAGCTAAGGTCTGAGATAAAGAAAAGGTGGGGTATGAAGAGTCTAAGAAATGACTTACCTCCCAGTTTTCATGCTGTACCAAAATGAAAATGAAGAAAGATTTGCAGAGAAAATCAGATGTTTGACCAAACAACCAAAGTTTGTGTTTAAGGAAAGGCAAGGAAGAGGAAGGGATAAAACTTAAAAATATATATAAGAAATCATTCTTATGCAAAAGAACAACGAAAGAAGAACCAGGTTTGATAATGAAAAAGGGAAAGGATGAATTCAATTTGATACATGACAAATTTGAAGTGCCAGCAGAATATTGAAGTAGTAATGTCTAGAAAGTAGTTGATAATTTGAGAGAAAAGTTTGGGCAAACTCTTGGGTACCAGATATAAATATGGGATGAATCCAGATAACAAAGATAAGCTGAAGCCTGTAGCTTTATTAAATGTGATAAGATAGGAGTTATGGTAGGAAAAGAGAAAAAAGCCACTGGTCTAACCATTTCACTTCCAAGAAATTACATCATAGCCTCACCGTTACATGTCTAAAATGACATCTGCTATCAATTATAGTGATATTTGTAGTAACAATAGATCGGAAACAAACCAAGCATTCATCAGTAAGGAAATCATTAGATAAACTATTATATATTAACAGAATAAAATGTTATGTAGTCATTGAAAAGCTGTAGTAATACGAAAGATCACCACAATATATAGTTAAGTTAAAAACACATAGCGCAGAATAAAGTATGTAAACTTGTGTCAAAACATTTGGAAAAGTAGAATACACATTTTATTTACTTGCAAGTAAAAAAAGAAACACTAGAAACATATAAAACTAATGAAGATGGTCATATATGGTGGTAAGGAAAAATAGAGAAGATAAGGACAAAGTATAAGAAAATAATGTCAGTATATACCTTGTGACATCTTGATCTTTGAATCATGACAATGCATTAACTATTCAAAACAATAATAAACATATTTAAACATTAAAACAGAGAGAAACATGGAGAAGGCAAGGATGGATTCTCTTTAAACAAGGAGGAAAGGAAAACAGCCTGAAAACAAGATGAAGACCACACAAAACTGAGAGATAAGAAAAAGACCAAGAGAATAAAATGTCAACAGGGTAGGTAAAGAATGACAAGGAGGAGAAAGTCATCGACATCTTTAAAAACTACCAAAAGGATATAGATGTGACAGATTTAAATAGAGCAAGGAAGAGGTGTCCAATGACCAGCATTTTTTTTTCCTGTAGGTAACACTGCTGGTGGTCCAGTAGATCTAAGTCTCTATGTTGTCTTTAGCAAGTAAATGTTTAAGACCTATAAGAAGTAAAGCTTCCTTAGAACTACTCACTGATTCCTGATCTCGCTATTTTGTTTTAATTAAAAAGACCCAATTTCAAAACTATAAAGCCAAAGAATAAACGTGACAGAATAGAAAATTATCCTCATAAATAATAAGATCTAGCATGTATGTTAACTTAAAAAAACTGAGACATAGGTTTAGTTAAAGAAAAAGATATTTTAAGTGGATTTTTTTTTCTAAAAAGGCTGCAGAAATTTTTAGGAATAAAAAAAATAATTTGAGCAGAGTATTGAGGTCTATAAGTCAAAACAGTAATTTTAAGATGTAATTACCTTTGGAAAAGTAAATATTATGCTGGAGATTTTTAATGGTGATAAAAACAGGAGAGAAGACTTGCTGGAGAATTGATAAAGCTCTGGATTTTTAAATGAATCACCTAACAAAAGTGGGCTAGTGAATCAAACTTCTTTTTTTTCCCCTGCAAATTTCCAGGAAAATGAGAGCCTCCCAAAATCAGGGTTATTATGATTCCTTGATAAAATGATTTATAATTTTTTAGAGGTACTACTCTTTTTATTTTTTTAACTTTCATTCTTTAAACCTTTTTAAGTGTTCTTGTGAGCAAACTCCTTTGGAAAGTGCAAATCTCCTTGAATGCATGTTCTCTCTCCAGCATGTTTTGTAAGTGGTGAAGGCATTCACTAACTAAAAAAGGTCCTACATAAAGGATTTCTTAATAAACTAAAGTCTTCTGGGTGATCTTCCTTTTAAGTCAAAGTGAAGGACTCTTCCAAACTCTACCTACAAAGGCAAGGAGTTAAGAAACTAGAAAATTATTTGTAAAATATTTACATTTTTATTGGTAAGTTGCTCTTAATTATATTTTTAAAGTCAAGTTAAAAAATTCATTTGGTTTTCTTGAGTACTATAAGTTCTACACTTAAAAGAGTGCCTCATTAGCTAGGCCTATTCACTACTTAGATGCTCTAGTTCCAAACTGTTTAGCAGAGTTGGGTAAGGTCATGGGGGTTCCAGGTATATCCTACCATAATCCCAGTTCATTGTTTCTGCCATTCTTTTAGTGTCTCCTTCTCTATATATTAATTGTTTAATATTCACTCAACAAGTAAATGGATAGATGTACTGTGGGGATTTGTGAACATTCTCTTATAATTTCTCAGTAAAATGGGATATGTGGTTATCGGCTGAAGATGAGAGAAAGCAGGTATGGATTTACAAAGTGAGATGTCTGAAATAGTCACCTAGAGAGTAGAAAAATGAATGGTCTAAGAAAATGTAGTAGCACGAAGGGCCCACTTGAAGTTAGTGACAAAAGAGACTCCTCTCTCCATTCCCCTCCTAATCTCTGCACATCGTCTGTCAGATGTCCAGTGTCCTTGTATTTGTCCCAAGTGCCCTACTACTTGCCATTAGGGTTCTTCCCATGAAAGCCTCTAGTCCTCTTCCTATAACCTAAACTCAGATGTGTGATTCCTTTGTTCCAAGATCTCCTACAGAACAAATTAACTGATCAATTGAATAGTCCTCAAATATGAGTAGCTTTTAGTGGTTGAACTATTACCATTTCCAAAGTAGCTGATACATGGTTTGCATGACAAAAAAAGAGAAATGTTTAACTCAGTGTTTTAAAGATTCAAGTATCACATGAGAGCCAGAGGGAAAGATATACTGTTTGGGAAATAGGCTTTAATTCAAATATGGAAAGTCATACTTAAATCCAGACCTTGGGATGATATTAAAGCATCATCCCATAGGAGGACTTCAGTTTCATAGAAGTAGAATTATCTTTCCAATTCTTCCCACTAAATACAGCTAGACTCTGAATAATATATATAAAACAAACATAACAAATATAAGAAGACTCTTAGAGAAGAAGAAAGACAATAAACCATGGCCCCGCTCCACCCATGCCAGCAATAGCCAAGTTGAGAGCTTAGACTTTCATCTCTACTGAGTACTAACAAGGTCCTCCACCCCCAAAAAAGTAGAGACCACAGGGCCTGGAATCCCAAACTTACTTGGAAGTAAAGAGATTTCCAACCACTCTTCATTTCCCCAATGGAGAGGTGTCATAGCAGACATAGTGAAACTCATGACTTTCATCCAGCAATAATGAGCTCTCTCCCTGCCACACCTGCCCTGTGTCAGTGGGAAGCAGTAAGGAGGCACTCCAACCCCTTCCAGCCAGGAAGGTATCAATGGAGGCCTAGTGGAGATCCAGAACTTCTACTGACATTCAGCAGTAATAAGGGTTACTGCCCACCTTGAGTGTCAAAGAAAGGCAAGTGGGGAACTTGGATTTCTATCCAAACCTGGCAGTAATGAGGTGACACTCCCATTCTTCTGCTGGAGCAGTGCCAGAGGAAGTCAGCTAAAAGAGAGGATTTAAATAAAATGTCAACTCTCGGGATATAATAACCAAATGTCAAAGATTCAATTGAAAAGTCCATTATTGTATGAAGAACATAGAAGATATCATATTGAATGAAAAAAAAAACAAAAAACCACAATGAATGATGCCAACACAGAGGTGACAGAGATTTTAGAATTATTTGAAAAAGATTTTAAAGCAATCATCTTAAAATGTTTCAGTGAGCAATTACAAACTTAAATGAAACAACAACCGCCAAAAATAAAAGCACATTAAAAAATCAGAAAGTCTTGGTAAAAAAAACATAGGACATAAAATCTGGGAGGAAATTTTAAAGCTAAGAAAATATGATTCCCAAAATAAATTTAAAAAAGAAAAAACAATGATGGACTCAATGACAGAATTAAAGGAACTTAATGATAGTACAATAAAAATAACTCAATCTGAACAGAGAAAATAAACTAAAATAAACAGAGCTTTAGTGACCTGCAAGACTATAATAAAAGACTGTCTAACATTTATGTCATCAGAGTCCCAGAAGGAGAAGAGAAAAGGTGGAGCTAAAAACTTAAAAAAAATAATAGCTGAACATTTTGCAAATTTGGCAAAAGACGTACACCAGCAGATTCCAAAAGCTAAGCAAACTCCATATAGGGTAAATCTAAGGGAATTTATACCAAATCACATGCTAATGAAACGTCTGAAAACTAAAGACAAAGGAAAAAACTTGAAAGTATCAAGAGAAAAATGACACCTACTTATATAGAAAAAATACTTGTATGACAGGATTTACCGTCAGAAACCCTGGAGCCCAGAAAGAAGTCATATAACTAGAGCAGCTAAAACAATTTTAAAAAGAATACACTAGAAGAAATTTTTCTGCCTGATTGTAAGACATTATATAGCTACAGTAATCAAGATGTATGTATTGGCAGCAGAATAGACATAGATAAATGGACTACAATGATAACCAAGAAATAGACCCACACACATATACCCAACTTTTTTTTTTTAAGGTAAAAAGGGGAAAGGATTAAGAAATACAATTGGTAGTTACAAAATAGTTATGAGAATGTAAACTATAGCATAGAGAATATCATCAATAATATTATAATAACTATGTATGGTGTCAGATGGGTACTAGATTTATTGGAGTGATCACCTCATAAGTTATATAAATGTCTAATCATTATGTTGTATTCCTGAAACTAACATAATATTGTATGTCAACTGTAATTAAAAATAAAAATTATTTTAAAAAATAAAAATAAATGTAAAAAAATAATAAACTTTGTTTTCTAGAGCAGTTTTAAGTTCACGGAAACACTGAATGGAAAGTACAGAGCATTCCCATATACGCCCTGTCCCTGCACATAAAACCTCCCCCACTATTTACATCTTTGAGGATGTTGTGTGTATTCTGTGAAGAATGGGTATTCTGTTCCTGTTGTATTAAATGTTCTGTATATATTTCTTAGTCTATATGATCTTAAATATAGTTCAAGTCCAATGTTTCCTTGTTGATTTTCTGTCTGAATGATCTATCAGTTGTCGAAAGGGGTATTGAAATCCCCTACTATTACTATATTGTTTATTTCTCCTTCATATCCATTAGTATTGGCTTAACGTATTTAGATGTTCCAATGCTGGGTGCATATATCTTTATGAATATTATATCTTCTTGATGAATTGACCCACTTATATAATGACCAAGTTTGTCTCGTTAACAGTTTTTGGCTTAAAGTCCATTTTGTCTCACATAAGTATAGCTACCTCCGCTCTGTTTTGGTTTCCACTTCCTTGAAATATCGTTTGCCAGCTCTTCACTTTGAGCCTATATGTCCTGAAAGCTAAAGTGAGCCTCTTGTAGATAGTATGTAGTTGTCATTTTTTTAAATCCATCCAGCTACTCTGTACCTTTTGTTTTAAGAATTCAATCCATTAACATTTAGAGTAATTATTGATAGGCAAGGACTTACTAATGCCATCTTATTAATTGCTTTCTGGCAATTTTATAGCTCCATTTTTCTTCTTGCAAACTTCCTTTGTAAATTAATGATTTTTCATAGTGGTATACTTTGATTCCATTTCCTTTTTATTTTGTGTTTCTATTTAAGTTTCTGCTTTCTGTTTCCAATGAGGCTACATAAAACATATATATGTGTGTGTGTATATATATATAAATATATGTATATATATATATAAATATATGTATATATATATGTGTGTGTGTATATATACACATATATATAAATATATGTATAAATATATATATACATAAATATATATAAATATATGTATATATACACACACATATATATACATATATTTATATATATATTTATGTATAAGTATAAACATATTTATATATACACACACACATATCACTCTTATTTTATATTAATAACAACTTAACTTCAATCCCACATAAAAACTCTATCCTTTTATTCCCATTATGTTTTTCATGCCACCAGTTACATCTTTTTACATTGTGTATCCATTAACAAATTGTTGAAGCTATAGCTGTTTCTAATACCTTTTTCCTTTAACTTTTATACCAGAGTTAAGTAGTTAACATATCACCATAATATTGTATTAATGTATTCTGTAATTATTCTCATTTTGTTTCACGGTGTTGCTAAAACTTCTTAAGTGAAATCTAGAAGTTTCCCAGAGCTATTTTGTTCATGGATAGCTGTTCAATAGTTGACCTTGGTGGGAAGCTGGGTTCTCCAACATCACCATTTCCCCACAATCTGAAAGTTTCTATTGTTATATCTTCAAGTTTGGATTCTTTCCACAGTCATGTCCTGTCTGCTAATGAGCCCATCAAAGACATTGTTCGTTTCTATTATGATGTTTTTTTTTTACCTCTAGCATTTTTTTATTCTTCCTTAGAAATTCCATCTCTCTGTTTATATTATCCATCTGTTCTTGCTTGTTGTCTACTTTTCCAATGAAAGTCCCTAGCAAATTAATTATAGTTTTAAAAAAATCCCTGGTCTGATAATTCCAACATTCCTGCCATATCTGACTCTAGTTCTGACGCTTGTTCAGCTCTTCGAACTGTATTTTTTTTTGCCTTTTTGTATGCCTTGTAGTTTTTTATTAAAAGGTGGATATGATGTACTGAGTGATATAAACTACTTATGCCTTAAGTAATGTAGTAAGGAGGGCAGAGAAAGCATTCTATAGTCCTATGATCAGGTATTGGTCCTTTGGTGATTCTGTGTCCCTGGACTGTGAATTTTGCCAGCGCTTTTAATTTTTCCCTTCCTTACGTGATACAGGATGGCTAGAGGGGGCTGGACTTAGTATTCTCTTTCCCTCACACAGAAAGCTTGAGAGAGCTTTGAGTTGGGTATTTTCCTTTCCCTGGTCAGGTAGGCTTGGATAAAACCCAAATAGTATCTGGGAAAATAGTTTCTCCACAGGGTGGGCTTTGTTAAGAACAGAATTCTCTGTATATTTTTAAATGGTTTCTTTTCCCTTGCTCTTCTGAAAGCTTGAGAGGATTTTTCTCTGATATTCACTGTGAGGACCTAGTAGAGCTCTCGTCATGTGGGGGCCCTCATTACTAGGCCTCCCTGGAGTTTTGAACTCTACGAGTTGTCCATACTGAGCTTCCAGCAATTTGTTAATTACAGTTTAGGTTTGCTTATACTGGCACTGGTTCCCATAGAGGTTTCTGCTCACGAGTTTCTGCTCTGGTAAGTTGTGATTCTCTATACCCACTAGTTTGTCTTTCCAATTTCAGGGCAACAATTTGCCCTGCAACCTCTGTTTCCTGTTGAATCGAAGAATAGTTACAAATTTTCAGCTTGTTCAGATTTGTTAGGACAGAGTGGTGACTTCTAAGCTTCTTATATAATATGATGCACTGGAAACCAGAAGTCTCACCTGATTTTTCACAATGGTGCAAAGGCCCTCAGTGGAGGGAAGACAGCCTTTTCAACAAACGGTGAGGGGGCAACTGGACAATTATTGGTAAAAAGTGAGCCTTAACCCATGTCTCATGCTTTATAGAAAACATAACTGAAATTGTATCACAGAACTTATGAAAAATTATAAACTTTTAGAAAAAAATAGCAGAAAATCTTCAGGACATAGGAATAAACAAAGAGTTTTTTGACTTGACGAAAAAATCACTATCCACATAAGCAAAAATCAATTAATTAGACTCTATCAAAAATAAAACTTTTCCTCTGTGAAAGACCCTGTTAAAAAGATGAAAAGGCAAGCTACAGACAGGAAGAAAATATTTGCAAACCACCTATCTGACAAAGGACTAATATCTAGAATATTTAAAAAACTCTCAAATTTAAACATTTAAATTTAAAAAATCTATTAGAAAATTGAAAAAAAAAACAGAAGATAACATACAGATGGCAAACAAACACACAAAAAGATGTTCGACATCATTAGCCATTAGGAAAATGCAAATTAAACTTTAATGAGATATTGCTTTACAATTATCAGAGTAGCTAAAATAAAAAATAATGACAACAGCAAATGCTGGAGAGAATGTGGAGAAGTTGGTTTATTCATACTCTGCTGGTAAGACTGTATAACAGTATAGCTACCATGAAAAATAGTTCGTCAGTTTCTTAAAAAAACTAAACACGCAACTACCACATGACCGAGCAATTACACTTCTGGAAATTCATCTTAGAGAAATGAAAACATGTTCACACAGAAATCTGTACAGAAATGGACAGAAATGTACAGAAATGTTTATAGCAGTGTTATTTGTAATAGCCCCAAGTTGGACAAAACCTTTATGTCCTTCATGAGGTGAATGTTGAAACAAACTGTGGTACACCCATACCATGGAATACTGGTTAGTGAGAAAAAAGAACTATTAACACATACCTGGATGAATCTCCAGAGAATGATTCTGAATGAAAAAACCCAATTACATGATTCCACACGTATAACATTCTGAAATGGCAGAATCACAGAAATGGAAAAGATTAATGATTTCCAGGGCCTAAGAAAGGGTCGGGATGGAAAGAAAGTGAGTATACCTATAGAAGGGCAATATGAGGGATCCCGCTGTTGATGGGAACATCGGCATCTTGACTAAATCAGTGTCAATATCCTGGTCATAATACTGTACTATAGTTTTGCAAGATGTTAGCATTTGGGAGAGCTCATGTTACAGTCACCTCAAAATAAAAAGTTTACTTAAAAAAAAAAAGGAGAGAGGAAAGCATACTTAAAAAAAAATCAAAACAAGACAAAACAAAAACAGAGCAGGAAAGTTTTCATAAGAGACTTCCAATTTGGAAAATACTAGAATACCTTTTATCAATCGCAATCTGATTCTGATTTCTATGTACAGGTCAGGTAGAGTCCACAGATACCCCTGATAAGACTTACTTTCATTCTTTCTCGAATTGTGCTGCCTCGTCCTGCGATGGGACTCATTGAGTTCTGTTTCTAAACTGGTCAACAATTATTCTGTATTCAAATTTTGACATGTCCTTTTAGTACTGCAAGCGAGCTACTTGGGCTTCCTAGTGTTCCAGCATCTCAATTGTAAAACAGCCAACAACGTGACCCAATCTATTGAGAGCATGCCCTTGTCAACCTTCTGAGTTTATTGATATTTACATTTATGATACAGGCAAGTTTTTTGAGAGTTTCCTTTTCTGCTGCCTGGTGTTTTGCTTTCATAGGAGAGAGGCCAAACAATTGAGAGAGAAGGAGGCAGCACTTGTGCTGGATTTATTGGCACAGCACACTGAAGAGCAAGCACACCACCAAATAGAGGATATTGATAAGGAGACTAAATTCATTTGAAATCACTAAAACTCAGTTAGGGGCATATTGTATTAAGTAAAATGCCATTACTGAAGGGCCCAGGGAAGGACCGTATGCCAAGTCATGAGAGCTTTTCAGCTCACTGGAAAGCAGCCACTATACCCACGCACTACATTTGGTGGTTTGGAAGTAGAGATAATTTCTGCATAGATCATAAAGGGACTCAAAAATAGCTCAGTCCCTAGGAGCACAGGCACGAGTTGAATTTTCCCTGAGTGAGAGCATGCAAGAGAAGATCCCTGTGCAGTAAAAACATACACTAAGCAGGGATGAAATCTCAACTTTCCATAAAGGCATTCTTTCATTATGATTGTGGCCATTGGCGCAGCTTCAAAACTCCATATCAAGAACGATCATTCAATTCTGTGATCTTTTGCAAACCATCTTACCTTTTCTCGAGAGGATGGCAGCAGAACTCTGGTTTATTTAATTTATTTTAACTACTGTGAGCTAGAAAGTTCCCCCAGCTGAAGTAAGTTCCCTACTAAAGTCATAACAGCAGCTTAGGGTCTATTCACTGTAAGGAGTTTGCTACCTGCCACAAGTCCAAGAGTAGGTTCAGAAAATCTGCTTTCTTAGAAGCAGCCTCCTAGCACTCCCCTGAAGGCTGTTTGAGGTTTCCCTGCTTGGTGTGTCTCACACTGCCCTCACACTGTTAATCCTGCTGAGCGAGGACGCACTGTAAACACAAGTCCATTTCAGTGATGTGTATAAATCTTGTTCAGGTTATTCAGACTAAGGCAGTGCCTTATCTAACAAGCACCAGAGCGGACTTTGAAAACACTTTTCACCTGTGACAATAGTGGCCCAGTTTTGTCCTCGCCAACAATGGAATAAATGCAATATCTCATGTCAGTTAACTCCATGTCTTATTTATGCCAAATTCTTCTGGCTTCAGCATTTTCAGACAGGCTTTGCATTAGGATTTTATTTCAGCACAGACTCCTAGAATAGCACTGCCCTGAAAAGAGGAGAGACATTTTTCTTTTGAGTAAAATTCTATAACGACCAGAGTAAAAATGAATTGTCTTGCTTTGCTATTTCACCTAAACTATACTGTACATTAATCATAAAAATTCATGCTTTGAACATATTATAATAAGAATGTTGAAAACTAACAAACTTGCACTAAAGTACTATAAGATGATTCAGGTAGTTGGCAAACAGAACTAATTGCTTGTTGGAGGGAGGGTTATTTACTACACATTGAGTACTTCTGCCTAAAAATAAGCTTTTTCTTTTTGAGGATATGAATGCTAATGTGGAGTCCCAATAGGATTATGAACACACTAGAAGATGGTCATATTTGCAGCAACAAGCACATATTCCCCTCTCTGTGGTCATAAATGCACATGGCTGGCCTTTTGGCAGTGCAATCATATTTTTTCTTGATACATCCAAAATGAGCTTCGTTTTACTGAATTGATCTGCCTATGGCAAAACAGATTATAATTTGCAAATGTTTGTAAGATTATCAGAGCCATGATTTGCAAGCAGATGTTTTAATACATTAAATTATAGTAGATGTATCGATTTCAAAATACCAAAATTCACATTCATTAATTACAAAGCTTTATTGCAAAGAAGAAGATGAAAGTTCTAGAAAAAGAAAAAAATGGGGGGCGGGGGGAGCCTAGAACATTGACACTTATATTTATCCCTCTGATTTATGCTCTATATAACATCTGGTGGTCTTTCACCATTTAGATCTGATCATATTACTCTCCTGGCATAACTTTTCAATTGTTGCCTGTTTCCTTCAGGGTAAAAGCTAAAATCCATTGAATACCAACATTGCATACCTATTAGAGTCTAGTTTCTGTCTAACTCTGCTATCTCCTTTCTAGATCTTTCTCTGTCACTTGAAACACTGAATTACTTATTCCAGAAACATGTCATGTCTTCTCTGGCCTCTGTGTTTTTGCATTAATGTAGAAGGCCTATCATTACTCAGTTGGAAGACGTATATTTATTCTTTTAAGTCTGGGTTTAAATGTACAGTAAATCCTCACTTAATGTCATCCATAGGTTGGTTCTTCAACTGTAAGCAAAATGATGTATGATGAAACTAATTTTACCATAGGCAAATTGATATAAATAAGAATTAAGTTCCTTTAGCATCTTACGGATGTTATAACAAAGCGGCATTGAACAAAACATTATTCTATGACCTGCTGCAGTCCCCTTTTGGAAGCTTTCCCTACTGTTCCTAGCAGACATTCCTTAGGCTGTGCTGTAACCCCAATGCCTTTTATGCATACAAACCTCATTGTCATTACAAATACCAGTCGGCTTATCTGTTTGCCAACTCAATTATAAGCTTCCTGAGGGCAGAAACCATGCATTTTCATCTTTGTTTCTTCAGTACTCAGTATTATCTGGTATATACAAGGTCTCAAAGAATTTCATTGACTGTGTAAATGAATAAATGAGTCAATTGAATAATGACAGTAACTGTAGAGAAAATAAATTTTTAATTTTAAACCCAAAGCAGCAAAATAAAAATAGAGATGAAGAAAAGAGTAGGCAAGTGCCTCATTTCCTATTTTAGTGATTTGCAATATAGTTAAAAGAGGCTTAGAGATGAATTCCCAGAGCTGCTGGCATGGTGTTCTTCGTCACTATGAACCATGCTTGAATTTTCTGAGGTACAGTAGCATCGTCATTTTCCTCTTCATTATCATCACTATAGATATATTATAGTTATATATATATATCTGTATCACTAACATGATACTCTTCTTTTGCTTAGAATCTGTCCACTTACTAAGACAAAGTAAAAGAAACTGTTAGATTTATCAGTTCATGGCTCAAAGTAAACCTTTTTTTCCTAGGTCTCAAGGAGAACCAGCTAGCAGAAGCAAAATAAATATGAGTCTTATGTCAGAGTAAAAGAAATCTGCATGTCCAGATACATGCTTCTGTCAGCCTTTAAAATAAATGAAGTACTATATCAACAACTGCCTAACGTTTGGGTCTCAGAGATTACAGGCCTCAAAGAAACCTATGTCTGACCAAGGAAGTATATTCTACAGCAAAATGATCAAAAAATATTAGTGTTTCTTAATGCTTCTTTTGCATTCTCACAGGCAGATTACTCGTGGTCTCCATTTTGAAAAACCATCTATTTAAATATTTATTTAATGGCAATACACTCAGACACAGCATTTACACTTGCCTCACAGTAATATTAGTAGATACATAAGATACTATTTATAAATGATCTTATTTCTTTCTTAGAACAATTTATGTTAAAAACTTAAAATGCTGAGGATATAGTTGAGCAACACCATATTAATTGGAGTGCTCAAAGAGTAAAGTGTGCTAGATACTTGGATTTTCTGGTTAATTGAGTGTTGTGACATTCAAAAGAACACAGTAATCAAGAGAGTAAACTTGGGAGCTGGACTACTTGGTTTCAAAATTGGGCTCTGACACTTCCTAGCTGTGCAAGCTTTCACAATTTTATTAACTTCTCTGAAACCTCTGGTTCTTCATTTTAAAAAGAATATCTATCTCCAAATCATATTGGAGATATGCGTGACACCAAATCATATTCAAGCCTGAAACAAAACAAAAAAAACCCATGTGCCTCCATATGTATTTATATTTTTCCATATTTTGAACCAAGTGGAAAAAGAAAAGTTAATGAACTATAATCAGAAAAGCATGACGATGTTTAAAGCTCCACATCATCCAGTCTGTTAGCTCACCATTTGTAACCCTCAGAAATCCGCCCAGTGAAGGACACAACGGCCCTATAGCTCTGGAACCTCGGGCTAATTAGAAATTACTGTTCCCATTGCACAATGATGCAGGGTCATAAAATAACAAACAATAGCTTACCTTTATTTAAAATTTTGATATTTTATTCTTCACAGATTGTTAGCATTTTTATTTTTTAAAATATTTCATTACAATATTATTTATTTTACTGAGATTTCTGGTATCACTTACACTTTGTGTATTCATCTCTCTCTCATCCTATCCCTGCCTAGCTAATGTGCTGTTGGGAGAATGAAATGAAATAAAATAATGTAAAGCCCCTAAAACTGTGCCTGATACATACTCAGTGCTTGGTAGTGTTCTTATTAACAGTTTTGTTTTGTTTTTTAAACTCGAATTCCTTAATTTTCATTATTTATATTTCATCTTTAATTATAGTTAACATATGGTATTATATTATAGTTTCAGTTGTACAACATAGTGATTAGACATTTATATACCTTACTAACTGATCACTCTTATAAGTCTAGTACCCACCTGGCACCATACACAGTTATTACAGTACTATTGCCTATGTTCCCTATACTGTACTTTACATCCCTGTGACTAATTTTATAATTAACAGTCTGTACTTAATACACTTCACCCTTTTTGCTCATCCCCCTACACCCCTCTAATCTGGCAACCATCAGTTTGCTCTCTGTATCTATGAGTTTGTTTTTGTTTTGTTTGTTCATTTATTTTATTTTTTTTTAGATTCCACATATAAGTGAATCCATACAGTATTTGTTTTTCTCTGACATTTCACTTAGCATAATACCTTCTAGCTCCATCCATGTTGTCACAAATGGCAAGATTTCATTCTTTTTTTATGGCCGAGTAATATTCCATTGTAATTATGGACCACATCCTTTTTATCCATTCATCTATCTATAAACTCTTAGGTTGCGTCCATATCTTGGCTATTGTAAATAATTGTGCAGTGAACATCAGGGTGCACCCGTCCCTTGGAAGTAGTTTTGGGTTTCTTCGGATAAATACCCAGAAGTGGTGTTGCTGGGTCATCTGATAGTTTTATTTTTAATTTTTTAAGGAATGTCCATATTGTTTTCCACAATGGCTGCACAAGTTTACAATCCCACTAACAGTACACAAGTTTCCTTTAGTTCCACATCCTCACGAACACTTATTTTTTGTTATCTTTTTGATAATAGCCATTGTGACATTGTTTTTAATAAGGTCACATGCATATGGACCATACTTTTTGAACTCTTTGATTTTAACCCTTTGTAAGATAATCTCAGTATGCTAGTATTGTTCCTTAATTCTCTTGAGTTCTGTTCATTTATAAGCACCAAACTGACCTTATCCACTCATTATAGAACCTGTCATGTATCCTTTAAACAAAATCATTTTACAAATATCTTAATTTCTGCCTTTTGTCTTTCTGAACAAACTTGCTGTTTGGATTGAGGAGGCTAGTCGACTCAGTCCAACACTCAGATTTAGGCTTTCTCACTGGATTGGTCATTTGTTGATTAATCTGCCAATTCAGTCATAACAGTTGATCTAGGTCTTTGCACAGATTTAGTGCTAGGGCTAACGCCTGTATTGTGAGGCTAAATAACGGTAAGCCCCTAGAAAACGAAGCTAGTTGAATACTTGTCTCTATTCACGTTGCTCTATGTGTCTTCACAAAGTGACATCTGTGACATTTCTGCCCCGGCTTGAGTACCCCTGACCTCTGTAAGCAATGCAATCTGCTACCTTCTGAAACCTTCTAAAACCAATCTATCCAACCAAATTATGAAGTTGATTATACCCAGGATTGTGGCACAAGGTATTTAAAAAGTGTTTCCAATAGCAACCTTGTCAAAATATATTTGCATTCTTGTAAAAGTAAGACGACAACTGCATGATAAATAAGCAAAAAGTAAACAAACTCAAAAGAAAACTTAGCCAATGTTATTTTAAGTCGAGTGATAGTTTGGAAGGGTTACACACTCCTACAACTAATATATGACTGAGAAGATTCAAGTTTAGTAATAGCGTAAGGATATTATAAACCAAGCCCACATGATATTAAAATAAGTTAAAATATATGCAAAATTTATGAGAGAATGTCAGGTGTAATGCTTGATAAAGTAAGCTTAATGCTTGAGAAATTTATCTTCAGGCTGAAAAAGCTAACTCTTGCAATTCTGAGTTAGAGTATAATTTTAGAAACTCTTTTCTGTAAAGTCATTCTTTTATTAATGAGATCAACTCTAGGTGAGCTGAAAAAGGGTACTTCCTAAAGCATCCAGGAGGACAAGCAAGATCCTCCGAAGCACTGGGAAGTCAGTATGCCATGTTAAAAAAATGCCGAGAAGCAGCTTCGTTACTATTCTTTCCTGGGGAGAAAGGTGAAAAATCAGTCCTCAAAAAAAAAGCTTTTGATTTGTATCCATTCAATCCATTTTTTTTCTTTTTCCCTGTTTGGGACATTGCCTGAGCTTGTGAATAAATAAAGGGTTTGGGGGGTTGATGGAAGATGTGCATTATTTTAGATACTTCTCCTTCACTCTGGGTGTGTCATGTTGTTGTATTGTGTGACCTTCCTATTATCGGGCTGGACCACAGCAAAAACATACCAGCAGGAAGTCCAGAAAGCAGATTTGCATTGGCTAACTGGTCACATACTGCAGCTCCCAGCTGAAATAATGCTGTGGATCAGCAAGGCAATGAATGAAGAGAAAATCTGCATATTACACAGTCCCTCTGCAGTATGACTCAGTCTATCTCTCATTTGTAACACAAATGTCCTTTCTTCACAAACCAGGCTTTTATGAACTCAATCAGCCAGGGTAAATTATTGACAGCAGACACTGCTGAATCATCCAGCAAAGATTGGGAAGGAAAATAGACATTTTTAAACTTGTGAAATCATGTCATTTTCAGGACCACTAGTAATTTTTTGATAGCATTAAGATCTAGGCTTTAGGCACACTGCCCAAATGCTGGGATCTGGTATGTACCTCTTTCTAATGGGCCAAACTGGGTGAGAAGGTTCTAAGAATTCGGGGTTTTCATACACTATGCATTTGAAAACAGACATTCTGCAAATAGTTCAAATTCTGATTTTTGTCTCTAAGGTGCAGAGTATTTCTGAGCAAGCATGGCATTCTGAAACAAAGTTGAAGACCTAGGAAAATGTCCATGAGACTGATTTTACATCTGTCACATCTCTTTTCAGTCAGTTCTTCAATTCTGCAACCAAATAACGATTTTATTTTCTTTTTTAAGAGTAATACAACGGTTTGGTTAACCCATACTGTAATAGCTCAACTCTTTCCTGGTATTACTTGGTGACTGGATAAAGGATCACCATAATTGTACAACGGTGTTCCCAGTGACACAGTATTATAAGATACTCGGTGTGGAAATCCTGCCTACGAAATTCAAATAGAGCCAATTAACTTATCCATAGCTGTTCTACATCTCTTATTACCTCATTTAATTATTTTAAAAGCTATCATATCAAAGAATAGCATCATTTGTAGACATCAGCTTAATATCAGCTTCTCTTGCTCCAAAGTCACTCATACTATTTTATGTCTCTGTCCTACTCTTCCCTTTCCATCTTTCTTTTATTTTCATTCTCTCCAACTTTTTTTTTAACTAGATATTACTTTATGCTGGTCTAAAATGAGAATGATCAATATGTTGTCTGCTTGCCAATTTATAAAAGTAAGAAGAGGTTCAAAATTGAGAAAATAACTGTTGAGGTGTGACTGCTGAATGCAAAGTTTAGATGAGTGAATGCAAATCTCTCTATATATGGAGAAAAAAATTCTGTAGATGGTTTCTATATTCAGTGGAATTAGCTGAAGCTCTTACATCAATATTAAGTATTCAATCTGATCTTTTTTGAGAAATATTTTATGGAATGGACAGCTGACATTATTTCAGGTCACGTGGGTTACAAAGTAGTATACTTACCGTAAGCATTAAAGGCTTCTGGAGAGGGAAATGGGTAGCCTCGGAGGATAAAAGCTCTCAATATTCATGGCCAGAGGCCAGAACGTCAGAAAGAAAGTGATCACCTACTTTTTCAACAGTGACTGCCCCCCAACGGAGACTGGAAGGCCTCCTTGGTATTCACTATGCACAGGCAAAGAGTGTGGCTCCTTTCGAGTTTTGTACCAGGCCTAGCTCTACGCACATTCATTACAAGGTTATTACTATCATTATGGTGGACAATGCAATAATATTTTAAATGGTCCAAATCTGGCTGCCAGCTATTCATGAGTTGCTCTTGCAGGCCTTAGGGAAATAGCTCATGAGTGCAGGGAAATGGAATCTGGCCCATACCCCACTGCTTCCTTTACTACAAATCGAAGAGTCTCTGTGAAAAGTATTCACGGTTCTGGTTCACATGAGCCCTGATAATAAGAAGTGGCCTTTGTGGATAACTTTTTGGGCCTAATTGCAGAACTGGTTGGGGGCAAAGATATAAAACAAGTGAAGTTAGCTACCCAAGCTCTCCACTAACCCTTTCTGATGCATTTCTCTGACATTCTGCATGTCTTCTTCTCACCCTTTTCTCACTCCCCACTTTTCCTCTTATAAAAGAGAAAAAAAAAATCACATGAAGTCAACATTTGCCAAAGTATGTTTCCTGGGATAGTGGTCTTTCAAAATGTCCCACCATAAAAAGTCTTTCTCTCTTGGAGTCACAGTGCACGTGAGCAGGTTATAGACTTTCGGCGGCTCCTGAGGAAAGTGACCTGTTTAACTGCGATGTGGGACTTCTTTTTTGAGCATAAAATATCATATCTCTTTGAATTATGACTGTTCGAAAGAATTTAAGGTTCAAATTTTAGTAGTTAAATGGAGGATAATGTTTAACTTTGAGAGCGTTATCATATGAAGGTCAACTGCACTTCAAACCTAAGCTAAAACCACCAGATGTTTGCATGAGATAAGGAGTCTTTCAAAACTTTGCCCCTCACCCCCAAAGCAGTCATTCTAGCTGTAAACTTAAAAAAAAAAATTGTAAAGGTATTTATTTCTTCGAAGACAATTAATTCTATATGAGAAGCAATCTAACTGCTGAGGGAAAACTCTTGGTGTCATTAGATAGAACTAATATTCATGATAGTTGTAACAATTGCAACTCTTAATAATAATAGTTTAGTGTATCAAACATGGCATATATTCCCTAGCTTGGGAGATAGCTTTGCCATCAGTTGGATGAAATTTAGAAACTAAAGCTAAATTGTAGACATTATTTTGTGTTTATTCCTAATGTGAGGAACTAATCCAATTAATTCTATTCAGAATATATGCCCTCTCGACTTCAGAAAGGAAATTTCTTTTCAACCATATTTCTGGTAACTTCCAGTTGTGATGAAATGGTTAGCCAATTGATTTTTAACTAATTTAAAAATAGAATTCCAGCAAAACATTTTGTGCACATAACCATCTGCATAAAGATGCCCCAGCAATTATTAGCTTGGTCTCCCTCTGCAGAATTCCTGGGGAAACATGATCTGCAGTCAACTAGCTCTTTTTGCTAATGAGCAGTCAGTGCTGCAAAAAGAAACTTAACAGGTTACTCCATCCAGAGACTTTAGGCAGATTGTATGCAGGACGTGAAGGCTTCTCAGTCTTGTTTTTCTACTTCCATTTCCTCAGTCGAGGTGGCATGACTGGGGCAAGCTTGGGGGAGGTAGGCAGGCAGAAAATGCTACCCAACCTTTCTCTATAGCAATGATTTTTTTTTTTTTTTTTTGTCCAGGTTAAGGGCCAGTTCACAATTTTATGAGAAACACAGGCTCTGTAATCATTACATTGGGGCATGTGTGAGGAGGCACAGAGCCTTATGTACATGGACCATGACCCTTTTGTAGTATTGATGTACCTTGTGATAAAGAGTAGAGAAACAGAACATTCAGGAGTCTGTTTTAGAATAGAATTTGCAGCTAAGAAGTCAAACAAGAAACCTACATGGAATAAGTTTTATCTATGATTTTTTTTTTTTATCTTACACATAGATTAATGCCAAGGGCACTATCTGAGATCTAAAAGGTACTTTGGAAACGTAAAATCCAAGGTTTCCCTTGATTTGGGGCTGCTGGGTTATTTGGAAAGACATGACCTAAAGACCAACAAAGAATTTTCAATATTTACAATCAGTAAAACAGAACTTTGGTGGACAATAGGGCACGAAGAAGGAAGAAGTGTGAAGGAAATATTAAAGACTAATTGGAAATGGGCAGAAAAAAATCCTCTGGACTTCCAAATGAATTGGAACATTTAAAATGATCCCATGAATGTTTAATAATACTGTATTAGAATCAAGTGTTATGCTATGCTAGTTAAGGAATTTTTTTTTTTTTTTTAAATTTGATGTTACCACCCCCTGTTTACAATGTAACTTGAATAGTCAGCTTTCAACCTAGAGAGATGTGTAGAGTTCTGTTGAGAAATAACCCTATCCATTTACATGGCTGTGAAGACAGTAAGATCAGGCCAGAAAGTTTATATAAGTGAAGTACCTACACAGGCTGGTTCAAGATGTATTGATTCAGTATCGTTTTTCTTATAGTTAACCCAGTTCGAGTTCGATCAACCCCTATATTAGGCTCTAAATCACATCCTATGGTTTCCAGTCACCTTTGCCTGACTTTCATGCAGAATGCAGCCCTAATCTTGGCTGATCCAAGTCTACTGTACCTAAAGCCCTGCCTCATCATGAAATGCACAAATTCATTGATTTTCCTAAACTATCACTTTTATTAGGCTCCTCTGGCATTTGAAAGCCTATAATCACTTCCGATTTCTTGTACCCAGGTCAACGCCTGGTGAAGATATGAGGTGGGCTAAGTTAGTCTGTGTCACTTTAGACTTGCCCATTCGCATCCTTCTTTCCTTATTAGCACCTCTCCCCACCACCCTTTTAATGTTTTCCTACACCTTCTTCTGCCCTGATCTATGACACTTAAGAATTTAGAGTGCTACTACTTTACCTAGTGGAATTTGCAGGCCCCTAGAGGAATCAGTTTCGTGACTTTCAAAGTATAAGAAATGAAGTACAAGTGCAAGGATTTCAGGTACCAGCCAGCAAGCAAAGGAAAACGTGAGGACTGTGTACACACCTTCCAGTGTACAAGGCAGCACGTGCAAGGCTGATGACTTAATTTCTCTGCATTTCTGTTCCCTCATTAGTAACAGGGGGATTATGAAAGCCCTTATCGGGTTGTTATGAGGTGTAAATGACTTAGCATTTGTTAAATGCTTAAGAAATACTATGTAAGTGTTTACCCTTTAAACGAGAATAGGCATCCAGATCCATTAGGGTGTTAGAATGAGATGTGTTCTATTTAAATACTGAGATTTCATGATATAATTTCAATCCCTTCCATCCATATATACATTCTATAACACCCTCTGCTCTAGGCAGATTAGTCTCCTAGCTCCGTCTTACACCTGAAATACATGAACCTCATTCTTATATCATGTACTCTCTCCACTTGGACTATTCCTTCACCTCTCCACTACCTCACTAAATTTTACTTAACCTTCAAGGCCTAGATTCAATTTTCTTCATAAATCGGCTCTCATTAGATGGGGTCTACCCTGGATTTTTTTTTTTTTTTCTGAATAACAACAACAATCATTCCTAAGCATAACTCTTGTGAGTGTTAGCCAGCTAGAAAGTGCTCACTAATTAAGCTGCAAAAGAGCTGACATTCGAAATGATACCTTATGTCCCTGCTTTCCCAGGGAAGAAATGACCTCCTTCATTCTCATTTCTCTATAAAAGTGAGGCCCATGCTAACTGACAGCTGTCCCCTTTGGTTCACCTCTACACATGAACATGGTCTAATTATGGAATGGCCCCTCTGTGCATGCCTTTATGTTTACGATGACCAGCCACCTTCACCCTGATATCTATTCCAAACTACTCTCAATGCACCAAGCATGTTTCCTTCCAAAAAGTGAAATTCACAGACAATAAATAATTTAATGTTTCAGTTTATTCCTAGCAGCCACTTTCTTACACACAAACAAGAAAATACAAAAGGACATCCTTGTTCTCATTTTGTCGTGCTAATTTTTGGCAACCTTTATATCTTTTGTTGCTCTCTGGCTCACAGTTGCCACAATATTCAACAGATATTTACTGAATATCTATTCTGCAAGGCCCTGAGCATAAGACAGCTCTTGCTTTCAAAGATCTTTCTATAAACAATTATGCTATGGTTGTTGCAACTCATAAATTAAATAAAATAATAAAATAAAATAAAATTGCTGGTAAGAGATGTTTGGAAAGATGATACATAGAAAATCAAGAGAAGTTAAAGGATTCCATGAATCCTAATAATTCTCCAAGGAGAAAGTTTAAATAATAAAGGGAGAAATATTTACCATTCTGTTAAGATTTTCCTAGTTATCCTCTCTTTAAATTTGGACAAAGTTGAGGTATCCAACCTAAGTCAAAAGGAATGCACTTGGAAAGATATGAAGAATTAAGGACCCTAATGTGATTTGGATTAACACTTACAGTCAGTACTACTCTTAGGTATGGGAGAGAGAGCCCTTGCCTCACTCTGGGCTTTAGAGGGTCCTTCTCTAGCTCTCTCAGCTCATGCTTTTTACTCAGGGAGAGCAGTTTGTGAGGCTGAGACAGCCAGCTCCCCTTTAATTGGATGTTCCAGTTACTAGGATTCTGATTTTGCCATCCAGCTAATGTGTGTACCTCTAGGCCTGAGGAATGGCCAAGGGAACACTATTGGTACAGAATGTAGATGGAGCTTAGCTGTATGCCTTGAGATGTCCCTACAAGTGAGTGTGAGGGAGGGAGGGAGAGAGAGAGGTAGGGAGAGAGGGAGAGAAAGAGAGAAATGTGTGTAGGGGGTGCTGGTCAGGGCCATGAGCTGTGGTCTTGCCTTCCCTATACCACCTTCTTCTGTGGAACTACCAGGAACCCAAGAACTCTAAATTCAAACTTGGGTTTTTGGATCATTATGAAGGTCTATTTCTCAAAGTAGGATGACAGAACACATATTATTTAACAATGTGTTATCTTGCTTTCTGACTTTCAGATATTAGACATATCATGTGTGGGTCTCCATATTTATTCTTGCCCTAGCCTCACAAATGGTAAGGGTAAACCTGGATACAGCCATAGGCACATAGGAAATGGAGTTTGATTCAAACTGTTGTTTCTCAAGAAATTGCTCAGGCTCTCTCTTATTGAGCCTCCCCGTATTCTCTCTCACTTCCTGCACTGTTTCCAGCTGTCTCTCTGCCTCTCTGCCTCATCTTATGAGAGTAGGCTAGTTGTTTGGACCATTGGTTTGGTCTCTGCCCTTGTGTTCTCTCTGAATCCTATCTTACCACCTTCACATTTTTGTGTCCCTAAAGGTACATTCCATCTCCTTGCTCAAAAATCTCAAACTCAGATGAGATTTTTATGAGAAGAGGTTACATCCACAGGGGCTAGCATTAGCCAGTTACCTCAAAGCTCAGTTGGTCCCTATTTTTTACACTATGACAAGACTTTTCTTGATATGAAAAGAAAAAGAAAGAAAATAAAATTCCTCATAAAGAAAGAAAACTGTGTTGACAATAGATGTTTAAAAAAAAATCAGGAATAAAATTAAAGCATTTAGCCAAAAACTTTTGAAAGCATTAAAGCTTGGAGTGACAATACTGGTGATGGCTGAGATTTATGACCTGCATAGTTCCACGACATATGCTATCTTCATGTGCTGCATCTTTTGTGAATATCAGGGTCTACCATAAAGTCAATTCTGTTAGACTCCAAAGATCTTAATAGTTGTTAAATTAATTAATTGGTTGATTCATTAATTAACTCATTGCACAAATATTCATCTAGCATCTGTTCAGAAGACTAACTGGTATATTCTGAAACAAGTACACCATGGCTGTTCCATTATAGAAGGGCTGCATGTCATCTCTATTACAGGAAAATGAACTCTTCTTGCTTCTCTCCCATACAACTGAAGCTCCCCTTTAAACACTAACTTGTCTCATTTTAAGTATTTTTGACAGAAATATTTCTAAAGTATCCTCATTTCCTTAGAGTATAAAAAGAAATGTTCTTTAATCACTCAAAGTCAATCACTCATTACGTTTTAATTAATTCTGTGATGTACTCAGGAAATTGTAACATATAGATGGCAGTCTGTTTAGACTTTTATTTGTGCTTTATAATTTTTAATCTACTTTTGTTCATCATTTCTATCAGTGTGCCTTCTCTAGTACCTCTGCTCCCTTTAATGTGCCTCCTACCTTTGCACTGGGAAACCATTTGGTAAAATTTTTTATAAAATAGCAGTGAGTGTCTGACATATTGTATATGAAATACTGTCAATAAAAAATGACAGTATTTATTACACTAATTTCATGGCATCTCTTTTGACTGCTTAACACCAATTTTGATTATTTCTTATTTCTCAGATGTATTCAGAAGACAACTTACTGGATGAATACTTACTAGAAAAATGAGATATTATTGAAATATCATTGAAATATATTATGCAACATGACATAAGATAACTGGCTAGTTCGGAAATGTGATTTTCTTAAAGAGGCAAATTCAATGAAAGTAGTTTGATTTAATGGACTAATCATCAACGAAGTCAATTCACTCAATGGTCTGTATATCTGCAACTAGTATTAAACATTTATTTTGACCTTTAAACACTCTGCAACTCAAACTCTGAAATACCTAGAAAATTTATAAAACACAAATAGTAAAATAGGCTAGGAGAGCAACCTTCAGTATGGTAGCATGAGGAATTATTCTGGTCAGTTTCCAATGAAACTGGTGAAAACTACCTTAAAAAATTTAAAGCCTCTGGAAATTGTCCTAAAAGTGAATGGCATATGAATAAGCCTCTGTTCAAGAATATCTATGAGAATTTGATAAGAAAATTCAGAGTGTGTTGTATTCTCCCCCATTCCCAGCACAGTGAGATGGAGATTCAATTCCAGACTGGTGTTGCCAAGAATTCAGGACTCTCTCTACCCGCAGCATCCAGAGGGAGAGCTCTCTTCTCAGGAGGAGCAGGATGTCAGAATTTTTCACATTGTCCCAAGTTTCTGAGGCTAAGTCCCAAGCAAGTGAAATTGAGAAGTAGGGATTCCTTTCTTTTGCCTGGCCTCCACTGTGGAATGGAGGTTCCACTGAGACCATAACTTTTTCTCTGGCTCATGAGGTCATGGTTCCACACCAGGAGAGACAGGCTGAGAGAAAAACCCCAATTTCTGCTCCCTCTCCACATAGTTCTTTATTCTTAGAGTTGGGGTGACCTAAGAGAAAAAACTTGCCATCTTCCATATCCTCAGATCTAACATCCTAGCTCTGAGTTTTTTACCTGGAGAGAGAAACAGTCCATAAAACAGATAGCTCTTCATCTCTTCCTAAGGTTCTGTCTTCTTTTGCAAACTAGAGTGAAAAAGTTCAAGCCTAAAGGAACTCTCAAGAACAGTAGATGTGGTGGTGAAAGGCAATTGGGAGGAGTTAAAGCCACATGCTAAACTATACTCCAACTAGTTTGCAGAAGAGAACCGTGGCCTAACACATCTGGGAAGAGTCTCACAAAGATCAGAACAAAACTGAACTCAGAAACTATTCCTTTATAGGAGACATTCATTCATTTGAATCAGTTTTTAGAGCAATTTATACCCCAGGGCATTATTAAATGCAATAGAGTAATCATCTGGCAATCGGTGGAGTTTAACAGCTAAACATGGTCTGGGAAAGAGAGGAAGAAAGTCCTACCAATGCCACTGTCATCCTGGGTGACTGTGGGCATATACAAACCTATGCATCTCTGAGGAATAACATCAAAGGCTGAACTCTGGAGTGGGGGAGTAGAGGAAATAACACTAAAATAATTTAATGAGTTGCTAAACAATTAAACAAGCAAATAACAATGACAACCCAGAACAAGGGGAAGAGGGAGAGTGGTGGGGAGACAGTACCCAGAATTGCTACAATATATTATCTAAATGCCAACTCCCCCCCACCAAAAAAAATTATGAGGTGTGTAAAGAAATAGAAAAGTATGACCTATATATGGGAAAAAAATGAAGACAATTCATTTGAAACTACCTATGAGACACAGATCAGATATTGAATTTATAAGAAAAAGACTTTAAAGCAACCATTATAACAATGTTCACAGAATTAAAGAAAACCATAATAAAGAAGCAAAATAGAGAATATCAATGAAGAGATAGGATTTTTTTTAAAAAATCAAAGAAAAATTTTGGACTTCTCTAGAGAAGATCAATAGTAGATTGAACCAGCAGAAAAAAAGAATAAATAATCTTGAAGATACATTGACAGAGATTATACAAGCTGAACAAAAAAATAAGAGAGAAAGAATAAAAAAAAAGAGTATATATAATGGTAGTATCAGATGGAGAGAAAGAAAGGAGCAGAAAATTATTAGAAATAATGACTGAAAAGGCGAATGGCTATGCTGATATCAAAAATATATATACTTTAAAATAAAAAGATACTGCTAGAAATAGAGACATTTTATAGTGACAAGAGTCAATCCATCAAAAAGATATAACAAATATAAACATACATGCTGTCTAATAACAGAGTACCAAAATACATAAAGCAAAAATTGACAAATGAAAAGAGAAATAGATAGTTGTACAACACTAATTGGAGATTTTAATACCAGATTTTCAGTAATGGCAACAAGATACAGAAAGTTGACAAGAAAATAGAAAACTTGAACAACACTATAAACCAACTAGACCTAATAGACACCTATAGAACACTAAACCTAACAACAGAATGTATGGCCTTTCTAAATGCACACAGAACATTCTCCAGGACAAACCATAAGTTAGGCAATAAAACAAACCTCAACAAATTTAAAAGAATAGACATATACAGCGTATGTTCTCCAACCACAGTAGAATGAAATTAGCAATAAATAGCAGGAAAAAATTGGGGGAACTCCCAAAATGTAGAAATTAAACAACACAATCCTAAAAGACCAATGAGTTAAAGAAAAAATCAAAAGAAAAATCAGAAAATACTTCGATGAATGAAAATGAAGACACAAGGCACCACAACTATAGGATGCAGCTAAAACCATGCTTAGAGAGAAACATATAGCTATAAAGCCTATTTAGAGAAAAAATATCTCAAATGAATAACCTAACCTTCCCCCTTTAGACACTAAAAAAAAAAAAGAGAGAGCAAATTGAACCTAAAGAAAGCAGGAGAGAAATAATAAATATTATAGCAGAAATTAATGACATAAAGATTAGAAAAAAACATTGATTTAACCAAAACTGATTTTTTGAAAAGATCAGCAAGCTTACAAATACTTAACTAGATTGCCAAAAACAAGAGAGAAGAATCAAATTATCAGAATTAGAAATGAAAGAGAAGGCATTACTATTGACCTTATAAAAATATAAAAGGATTATAAAGAACTATTATTAACAATTGAATGCCAACAAATTAGATGAACTGGACAAATTTCTAAAAAGACACAGACTACCAAAACTGACTCAAGAAGAAATAGACAATCTGAACAGACTTATCACAAGCAAGAGATTAAAGCAATAATCAAAAACTTACCCCCCTCCCACAAAAACAAAAACAAAACTCAGGCCCAGATGGCTTCACCAATGTATTCATACCAAACATCTAAAGAATTAATGTCAATTCTTCACGGTCTCTTTCAAAAAGTAAAGTGGAGAGAATACTTTCCAACTTATCCTACAAGGTTAGTATTACCCTGATACTAAAACCAAAATCATCACACACAAAAAAGAAAATCACAAACCAATCTCTCTTATAAATAAAAACACAAAATCCTCATTAAAATCTTAGCAAACCAAATCCAGCAACATACAAAGAGAATTGTATACCATAATACACTAATGGTGCTGGGACTACTCACTAGCCACATAGAAAAGAATGAAGTTGAATTCTTTTCTCACACCACATAAAAAAATTAATTCAAAATAGATGAAAGACCAAAATGTAAAAGCTAAACTATAAAACTCTTAGAAGAAAACAGGGGCAAAGCTTCACAACTTTGAATTTGGCAAAGTCTTCTTAGATATGACACCCAAAGCACAAGCGGTAACAAGAACAAAGTAAATAAACTGAACTTCATTAAAATAAAAAACTTTTGTGCATGAAAGAGACTGTCACAAAAGTGACACTCCATAGAACAAGAGAGAATATTTGCAAAGCATATACTTGGTAAGGAATTTGTATCCAGAATTTACAGGAAAAAAAAAAAAACAACTCTTACAATTCAGTAATAATCAACAAACCAGTTTTAAAAAGGGAAAGGATCTAGATAGTCATTTCTCCAAGCAAGATTTACAAATGGTCAAAAGCACGTAAAAAGATTAATTATTAGAGTAATGCACTTAGGATTGCTGGCATCCAAACAAGAGCTGGTATAGACATAAAGAAATCAGATCCCCCATATGCTGGAGTTAAAAAAATGGTGCAGTCACTTTGGCAAATAGCTTGGTAGTTCTTTGAACCATTAAACACAGTTAGCAAATGACCCAGAAATTCCACTACTAAACACGTACCCAAGAGAAATGAAAACATGTCCACATAAAAATTATACATGAATATGTATAGCAGCATTATTCACAGTAGCTAAAATGTGGAAACAACCCAAATGTCCATCAATGGACAAATGGATGAAGATATCCATACAATGGAATATTACTTGACTATAAGATGGAATGAAGTCCTGATACGTGCTACAATGTAGATGAACCTTGAAAATATTTATACTAAGTGAGAGAAGCCCATCATGAAAGACTACCTATTACATCATTCAATTCATCTGAAAGTCCAGAATAAGGATCTATAGAGATAGAAAGCATATTAGTGGTTTCTTAGTGATGGGTAGTTGAGGCATAAAACGAGTTAGTAGCTAAATGGCATAGGATTTGAGGTGATGAAAATATTTTGAAATTGACTGCTGGTTGTTATACAAATATGTGAATATACTAAAACTCATTGAATTGTACACACCATAACAAAAACAATTGATAAATTCGACCACATATAATTTTATATACATGTGTTATAGAAGAAACCAAATGCAAAGTTAAAAGCAGCTAAGCAGAAGATATTTAAAAATTTTTTAATTTGCTTAAACAGAAATCAAAGTTTAGTCTCAATAATCTATAAGTCACTTCTGCAAATTAATAAAAAAGACAAGCAGAGAAATTAGGTGGCATTTTATAGAGGAAAAACCTGAATATATGTCTTATGAAAAGAATCTCAGCTTCAACAGCTAGTCATGAAATGTAAATATTAAATAATGAGACAATTTCACACTCATGAGATTAAACAAAAATAAGAAATCTAAGAACACCAATGTTAGCAATGAAGTGGAGAAACATATTCTCCATATTTGGTCTAGTGGACATACAAGCTGGTACAGCCAATTTGGAAAGCCACTTAACCAAATACCCTGCACCCTAGCAATTCTACTCCTAGTTTTAGTCCTTAAAATAAAGCAAGCACATTACCTGAAGGAGACATGTATAAGAATGTTCATTGTAGCATCGTTTCTTATTGCAAATGTCTGTAAACAATACAAATGTCCCTGAGCATAAAATTCATGGTGTATTTACCATGGGGCACAAGACAATGGTTAAAATGAGGAACTAAGGGTATACATACCAGTGGAGATGGATCATAAAACATACATTGAGTAAAGTCAAGGCACAATTATTAAATGATACATATTTAAATAAAATTTAAAATCTTTCAAAAATAATAGTTTGCAAATAAAAGTGCAAAAAGTAAATATAAATCAACAAGTAAAAGCACAAAAGCACATGAGATTGATAAATGTTGAATTAATATTCATCGCCATCACAGGGGAGAAAGTCAGTGGAATAGGACTGGGAAGGTGTTTACAGGGAAATGTTATTTTTAAAAGTCGGAAGCAAATGTGTCATGATGTTAGAATTTAAAGGAAAGGCAAGGTGAAAAGGTAGTATAGGATGAAAATTATGTGCACAGGTTCTGAACCAGAATGCTTTGGTTCAGATTTGCCCTGTGCTCACCACAATCTGTGTGGCTTCATGAAAAGTACTCAACAAGTCCATGCTCAATTGGAAAATGGGAATGGTAATAATAACATCATATCAGAGAGGTGTTCTGAGAATTTGATGAGTCAGTATGTGTAAAAATTCATGGAAGAATGTTTGGCATGTACTAAATGTTTAATTTTTTTTTGGTAAAGCTGCATAATGAAGCCTCAATAATTATTTTTCTATTCTGGTTTCTGTGTGTGCGGGTGTGTGTGTGTGTGTGTACGTGTGTGTACGTGTGTGTGAAATAGCTCACAGTAAAAATACTATTATTCTTTAAATTACACCAGACTAGATGGAAAGAAAAAGCAAAGAGGAGCTGTCCATAGGGACATATTTGATATAAGCCGATCAGTCCCTGCTTTATAACCCAGATATCTGAATTTCTAAGAAATAAGAGTTAATTATGAGGTAGATATTCTAAGGCAATGACCACACCAAGCAGCCACGTACTGAATTAAAAGGTATTTAAGGTATTTATTAAATGTCCTTTGCTTGTCCAGCTTTTTTTAGGCAGTAGGCAAGTTTAACACACACACACACACACACACACACACAGCATTGGTCAACAGATTCTCTGCCCTTAATAGCATACAGAATGTGTTCACAAAGAAAATAACCAGAGAACAAGGAAAAGAATTACATAAATGCCATATTTTAAGACTCCCATGTACTAGAATAATCAAGTTTGGCCAGAGTAATCAGAGAAGTTTGGATGGCTGGTTGTTTTGTTTGGATTTACTGTTTGTTTGTTTGTTTGTTGTTAAAGTTAAAATAGAATTTGTTTTTGAGAAAAGTGTCAGATTTTTCTAAGTTGAGAAATCAGGACAGGGCAAAGGAAAAAGTGGTACAGCAAAAAATAAAAGCTCAGAAGCAAGAAAGAACTTGGCCTGAAAAGGGGGACTCTCTGCTTGAGGGGAACAGAGCGTTTAACAGAGGAAGCAGGAAGACTATGGGTTAGATTTAAAAGGTTAGATTGCCATTAATATCAGAATTGTACTTTATGACAATTGAAGAGGATTTCCTTAAGAGTGACTTCTGATAGAGTTGATTCTGAGAACCCTGTTACTTGGAAGCAGCTTTGGTTTGAATCTTCGTAGAGGAGCACTAGAAATTTTATTCTCTTATCAATAGAGATAAGAAGCTATACCTTGAAGCTATACCTCGAATGATCAGATGAAACAGAAGACATTTGGGTGGATTTTCAACATGACAGAATCTCCTTTAGAGCAAATACATACATACGTAACTAAACAAATTTAGTTTAAAAAACAATGGTGTAGATTTTAAACAGAAAAAGCAACTAGCTGTGAAACCTCTCACCACATCTTTTCTGGAGCTCACAGAGAGAGCCCTAAGGCTGTCTTTAGAGCTACCCAACAAGCTCTTGAAAACGAGCCTTTCTGTGATTTAATAATGCCATTTACAGGAAACTGAACTTAACTTTTTAAATACCCGCTAAGAGAATCTCGAAGCAGAGGGATAAGGACTCAGCCAGTGAACAATTCCTTATCTTTGTGAAAACAAACATGTAAATAACCCTTTATTTAATTTTGTGGATGTGGAGTGGGCAGGGGAGAAAGTAAATCCTTTTCAGATACTATGCTGGTGGCTTAAAAACCCTTTCGCCCTACCCTGTGGTCTCACTGAAATGCTGGTGCCAAAGTGAAAATATACCAAGTCTAATAGACTGAAAATAAAAATAAACAGCCTAATTATATAGTGGGTGTTTTTGAATGGCTTTCTGAATTGTAAAGTGCTCATCATACGTCTCTATTATTTCCAAAGTCCATAAGACTTCCTCGCTTAAAATACTCAATGAAGTGAGATGAATGCAGCTAATAGTCAGAAAACATTGTATTTAGAACCCTTGGATTTTTGTTCATTTCATCACCAAGGAAGACAGTGAAATGATAAGCACTGTGGGAACTTTGTTGCCATATTTCTACTTGAATGTCATGCTTAGCTCGAACTTTTATTTCAAATCAGGAGATTAAGAAACACTGATTGAGAAGAATGATTAGTTTTCAGTTAATTGAGATGCAGACTTTTAGGTTTCAGGATATAGTGTAAATTTTTAGAAGACAGAACCATATACATCCAATTTAGTGATGTATTCGAAGGGAAGCCTAAGCAAAAGATTCATGAAAACAGTGAAAATAATGTCATGTTACTAAAGTAAAATTACTTTGGAAACTTTTCCTCAAATGTAACTGATGGACTTTGCGATCCAATCAAGCAACTCCCAAGCCCTTTTTTGAGGTCTTTTTTTTTTTTTTTTTTGGTGTTAAAGCTATGGAGAAGAAGAGCAAGGGAGAGGGAGAGGGAGAGGGAGGTGGTGGGGAGTTGGAGAAGGAGGAGAATTAAAAAGGAAGAGACAGAGCAAAGGATGGAAGGGAAGAAAGTAATAAAAGAAGGAAAAGGGGAATGAAAGAGGGGAAGAAGAAACAAAGTACAGAATTTTTATAACAAAAGAAATGTAATTTTCAGAAGCTTTCTTCAGAAGCTTATGGATATATTAGAACAAATTGATAATTGAATAATGTCAGTTTATTTCTCATAAAAGGAAAACAGTCTTTTATAGATGCCATTTTATACTAACAAAAATGAGTTATCTACTATATTCATCAATCCTAATTGTAAATCACTTTTTTCCTTAAAAATCACTGGTCTTTTGAAGGAAAATGTATAGAAGTGAGAGATGTACAAAATAGAATTCTTTCCAGGTGTGCTGTAAAGGAAAACAAGTGGGTCTACTCAGAAAGTGGAACAAGGAGGCTGCACAGAAACATAGAGATGTGGAAGGAGAGAGTCTCTCCTGGATTTCTGACAATTTTCCATTTCCTATCTCCTGAAGTCTTTTCTAAGAGACACCTTTGTAAGTTTATTTTGTTTTATATCAGGTGCAGAAGGTTGCTTAATCATATTTCTCAGTTCATGGCACTCTTATAGGTTGATATGAGGCTCTCTTTTGTTTTATGAATGTGTGTACGTATGTAACGATGTAACTAAATTATGCATTCACTTTTATGTTTATTCTTCATTCCCATTCTATTTACTCTCATAATAACCACTCCAGTATAATTAATACATAAGCTTAAAATTTAACTTAACATTGTAAAGTATGGTACTTTTTGTGTGTATTAATTTGGTTTACATGATAGGCATTGTGCTATAGCCTTAGTTTTAATTATACTTTTCTTTCAGCTCTGCACTTTAAAGATCCATCCATGTCACTCTGTGTATATCTATCTACTTGGTTGCTTCTAACTGCTACAGAGAATTCCATCATGTAAATCTACTACATTTCTCATATCTACCTCCTTGGCATATAATTAGTCTTCCATTTCATACTAACACACATAGATTCTACAGTAAACATCACAGAAATTGTCCCATTATAGAATTTCACTGTATTCTGTTGCTGGATCACAAGTATGAGAATACTTTATGACAAAGTACTGCCTACATGGCACACCAGGAAATCACAATAGCTTCACTACTATTAAGAGTACAAGAGGCCTATGTGTCTCCAACTCCACTAATATTTGGAATTACACAGCTTTAATTTTTGTAAATCTTATGAGTGAGTATTAAGTGATATCTCATATTTATTTTGACTTTCACTTTTTAAATTTCTAATAAAGTTGAACATCTTATCTGTTAGCTGTTAACATTTACTTGTTCTCTTCTGAAAATTGTGTGTTCACATTCACTCTTTTTATCACAATTGGGTCATCCCTCTCTTTTAACATTAATTTGCATAAGTATCCTATATAGAGTCAAAATATTAGTTCCTTTTTGCAACATCTTCTTTATCTTCCTAATCTTTAAACTATTACTTCATTCTGTGGTGGATTTCAATGAGCAGAAATTTATAATATGAAAGTTACAAATTTAGTTGTCTATGAAACAACTTTCAGGAAATACATTACTTCTGTTGTATAACAGTTGTTTCAGAAGACAGGGAAAAGGGAAAACCAGACAACTCACTCACAACATTAGGAAAACCTTAATTTAAATAAGTAAGTAAGATCATTACAAATACCATGACTTGACATGTACACATAGATGAGAAATTACTGAATACAATAATAGTTAACTATATCTAATAGTGGATTAAAAATAAATATAAAGTGATCAATGGTGTGTTAAAGGAAGTCAAGGATAGTTCAATATATCATCTATAAATTATACATATCAAACTAGATACATCACAGAATTTTTAAATAATAACATCTACAGAAAATATTATTTATTTATTTATTTATAGTGTTTTATTTTTTTAATTATTTTTTTAATTAAGTTTATCGGGGTAACATTGTTTAATACAATTATATAATTTTCAGGTGTACATTATAATTTGACATCTGTATATTCTATTATGTGTTTACCACCCAAAGTTCAGTTTCCTTCGGCTACCATATATTTGATCCCCTTTATCCACTTTACCATCCCCCTATTCCCCTATATTTGACCCCCTTTAACTATTTACCTACCTCGTCCTCCCCCACCCCCTACCCACTGGTAACCACTAGTCTATAGTCCATGTCTGTGAGTCTCTGTTTGAAAACATATATTTAACTAAAAGACTTTAGTGAATTCACTTTAAGATTAGGAAGAAGTAAAATATTCCCATTTTATAAATGGTATAATTCATTCCATCATCATAGCTAAGATTGCCTAACTTTATAAAACTCTTAATTCTGGTCAAACTATCCTATAATTTCAGAATAATACTTAACATATCAGCTGGATTTCCTGAGAAACTTGACAAGTATATAAAACTAAATATAAAAATAAAAAATAATGGTGTATAAAAATAATAATAAACCAATTTTGAAAAAAAAAAAGTCAAAACTGAGGACTTGCCAAAGAGATATTAGACTTCAAAGCCATTGCAGTAGAAAGAGTTTTCTAGTCCTAAAGGAACAGACACGTATAATTATGGAACAGAAATCATTGTTCAGGGTTAGGTTCATATATATGTGGGAATTTGATATTTATCTGATGGGCAACACAAATAAATGAATATGCAAGTTGTGTATTAGAAGCTATTAGAAATAGCTATGTTATACCATTTATAAAATTGTATTCCAGATGAACTAAAGAATATATGTTAGCAGTAAGAGTTAAAGTTATTGGGAAAACAAGTCAAATAACCTGGTATGAAGAAGAAACCTCAAAGACCCCAAAACTCAAGACAGTGGGTCCAAAAATTGGCTCTTGTATCTTTGTAATAGTTTACCTTTTAAAAACAGAGCAAAAAAAAAAAACAGGCCTGAATTGGTTTCTATATTCACCTTATCGTCCTATTATATGAACTCTCAAAAGATAAAGATGTACTACCTCCAAGAATGTGTAGCAGATTGAAATTGGATCTGACGATCTTTAGAAAATCAGGATCTCAAAATCAATGCAGTATCCCTGTAATGATATCTTAGGTCTAAAAGAGACCACAAAGAAGAGAAATCCCTCGTCATTGCAGACCTTTTGATACATTCACGTATGAACTTGTTAGATAATCATTCTCATTTCTTGTGATTACGCTCTTGGGACTTGAGACAGAGAGCGTGCAGTCAGTATCAGTGCCCTGGAGAACACTGATCATATGATCCTGAGCAACATATAGACTTTTCAGAACCAACCTCCTTACCTCATAAGTGAGAATAAATACCTGCCCTAATGCTTCTCAGGAGTAGCTTTGAGATGGATGGCAAAAAAATATTAGGGTTTGATGCATAGAAGAGACTGGGAAATGACTTTGAGAGAGAACCTGAACAAAAGTTGTTGCCAGTTTCACTGCTTGTATACCATTTCCTTTTCCTTAAAACAGCCTTTGAGAATCACTCATATTTAATCCTCCCCACCACCATGGGAAGAGTCCCATGACATTCTTACTGCTACACTTAGTCTAATTGTAGATCAAAAAACTTTGAACAAATGTGAAAATATTTTTAGGTAGAATAAATATGTCCAATGTCTTCACCATCACATCAGGGGCCACTTGGTATATATGGAAAGGATGTGGGGATGGAAAGAAACAAAGGCACAGTGATACACAAAGAACAGTCTATTGTCCAGGTCTTAGTCTAACCAATCAAAAATTGACTAGGCAAGCTATGCAAAATAAAAATAAATAAAAAATAAATTAAAAAAAACACATTTATCAAAACAGTGCTCTGAATGAGGCTGGAATTCAGAGATCTTTGTATGATAAGAGTTTCCTGGAGGAAGCAGACATGGGAGGAAAAATTATGGAGAGGACGACATATTTTGAGTATTTCTGTCCAGTTGAATGAAATCACTGCACCACCTTCAGTCACCTATAAAGGGCTGTTCTTTTCCTGCTAAATTTACATAGTCTTGTTTTGTTGCCTAACATACAATCTATTTTGGAGAATGTTCTGTCTGTGCTTGTGAAGAAGGTATATGCCTCTGTTGGATGGCATGTTCTGCAAATGTCAAGTCAATCTGGTCTAACATGTAGTTTAAGCCCAATGTTTCCCCATTGATTTTCTGTCTGGATGCCCTATCCATTGTTGAAAGCTGGGTATTGAAGTGCCCTACTATTATTGTATTGCTGTCTATTTCTCTTTTCAGGTCTGATAAAATTTATATATTTAGGTGCTCCCATATTAAGTGCATAAATACTTACAAATGTAATATCCTCTTGTCGAAGAGATGACTTTATCATTCTATAATAACCATCTTTGTCTCTTATTAGACTCTTTGGCTTAAAGTCTATTGTGTCTGATTATAAGTATAGCAAGTCCTCCAATAACGTCATTTCATTCAAGTCTTTTTGTTATACTGTTGAGGAGATGCCACAGGAACTGAACTCTTGTTTATATCAATTAGCCTATAAATTGATTTCATTATATGTCACAAAGTCACAGAACCTATTGACGACATTAAGTGAGGACTTACTATATAAATATCCTTACTTTCTTTTGGTTTCTGTTTGCATGGAATATCTTTTTTCAATCCCTTCACTTTTAGTGTGTGTGTTCTTACATCTGAAGTGAGTCTCTTGGAAGGAGCATATAGTTGAGTCTTGTTTTTTTTTCAACCATGCAGCAACACTATGTCTCTTGATTGGAGAATTTAGTTCATTTACATTTAAAATAATTATTGATAGATATGAACTTACTATTGTCATTTTGTCATCTTCTGCCTGTTTTGTAATTCCTTTGTTCTTTTCTTTTTCTCTTGCTCTCTTCCAATTTTATAATTTTCTGTAGTGGTATGCTTACATTCCTTGTGTTTATCTTTTGTGCATTTACTATAAGTTTTTGTTTTGTGGTTATCATAAGGCTTACATACAACCTTATATTTACAGCAGTCTATTTTAAGTTAACAATTTAACCTTGAACATATGCAAAAGCTCTACTTTTTTATACTCTCCCATTCCCATTTTGTTTTTGATGTCAAAATTTACATCTTTTTACACTGTGTATCCAGTAACAAATTATTGTCGTTGTAGTATTTTTAATACTTTTATCTTTTAACATTCATACAAGAGTTTTAAGTGATTTAGCCACCACCATTACAATATTAGACCATTCTGAATTTAACTACATATTTACCTTTACCAGTGAGATTTATACTTTCATATATTTTTGTTACTAATAAGCATCCTTTAGTTTCAGCTTGAAGAACTAACTCTTTTTAAAATTTCTTGTAAGTCCAGTCTAATGGTAATAAATTCCTTCAGCTTTGCTTGTCTTGAAAACTCTTTATGCCTCCTTCAATTCTGAAGGACACCTTTGCCAGGTGAAGTGCGCTTGCTAGTACTCTGAACTCTCTTCTGGCCTACAAAATCTCTGCTGGAAAATATGCTGATGGTTTATGGAGGTTCCCTAATATGTAACAAGTTGTTTTTCCCTTGCTGTTTTTTCAGATTCTCTCTTTGTGTTTAACTTTTGACAATTTAATCATCATGTGCCTCAGTGTGGGTCTCTTCAGATTCTTCTTTTTTGTGCAATTCTTTGGAATCCTTTGATCCGGATGTCTGTTTCTTTACCCAGGTTAGGGAAGTTTTCAGCCATTCTCTTTGAATAAGCTTTCTTTCCCTTTCTATCATTCTCCAACTTCTGGGACTCCTGAAATGCTTACATTGGTTCATTTAATGGAGTCCTTTAAGTTATCTTCACTCTTTTTCACTCCATTCTCTTTCTGCTTCTCTAATTGGGCGAATTCCACTGCCCTATCTTAAATTTTGCTGGTACTTTCTTCTGCTTGACCTAGTCTACTGTGTTATTATTATTACTTTTTTTAGTTCAGTTATTTATTCCTCAGGTCTGTGATTTCTGTTTGGTACTTTAAAATTTTTCTCTTTGTCGAAATTCTCCCCCTGTACTGTTCTCCTGACCTCAGTGGGCATCTTTATGATTGTTATTTTGAAATCTCTATCAGGCAAATCATGTATCTCCATTTCTTTAAGGTCTGTTTCTGAAAGCTTCTTTTTTATTTGCAACATATTCTTTTGCTTTTTCATTTTTCTAACTCTGTGTCAGTTTCTGTTCATTAGCTAAAACAGCCTCCTCTCCCAATCTTGATAGAGTGGTCTCGTGTAGGAGATGTACCTTAGCTCTTCTTATCTCTCAAACCTTTGCAATTAATCAAGTCACCTTCATTGTTCTTAGTGCTCTGAGTGGTTGAGGGTGTGCCAAGTCCCACTGGTGTCCCAAAGGAAGGATTGCAGTTAGCACATAGATGTAGGCTGATTGGAAGCCAAATCATTGAGCAGCAGTTGGGAAAGTATGTAGTTAGGACTATTCTGGGGAGAAACCAGGAGATTTTTTTTTTGTCTGCTCCCTCTGTACTGGGCCTAGGTATACAGCCACAAGATGAAGTGGGGGGTATGTGGGGGTATGCTCCTGTGCCCATTAATAACTGCTTCTTTGTTTGCTACAATTCTGTGGGACTTGTGAATGCAAGTCCCTTTGGCTATTGAAGCCAGGCAACCTAGGAGCTTGTCTTCTGGGTGGTGGCTGCAAAAGCTGGGCCCAGACATATGTACAAGCTCCTTCCAGAGAAATATTGGTGACCTGGAGTAGGCTAGAGGGAGATGGCAGTGTTAGGTGTCCACAAGTTTCCCTGGTCTCTGGAGGGAATAACAGTCAGCCCTGATGTTTGCTAAGTTATAAAACTGACCCTCAGGCATCAGCTTTTAAAGTATGAAAATAGGCCTATATCAGGCAAAAACTGGTAGATGGGCATTTGTCTGTTTCCTCTGTGTTGAGGCCTGGGGGTACAGTCGGTTAAGAACTATTTCTTTGTTTGCTATTGTTTCATGTAACTTGTGAATGCAAGCCCCTTTGGCTATCAGAGCCAGCCCACCTAGGGGTCGGAGTGATCGTATGGCACTATGTCAAGGATGAGGTTTATGGTAAGAGTGTGTCTCAGCTTTTCCTACCTGTTTTGATGTGGATGCTGTAGGTATTGCTCAGCTAGTTTCTGGATTCCTTTCAGAGGGAATTGCTCTATGTGTAACTGTAGATTTGGTATGTCCATGGGAGGAGGTGAGTTCAGGAGGTTCTCATGTCACCATCTTAGATGAAAACTCTCTAGCTGGCTCTTCTTAAAGTCAATAGGAGGAAAAGGTGATTGCAGGTGGTAAAATCAGTCATTAGCACTTTCAGTTGAAATTTTTAAGATGAGAAAGCCATGAGCAATAGGAAAATGAAAAACCAATTTCTATCATGTTTGAACTGAGATTAGAATTGTTATACTGGCAAGTCTTCACATAAAGAAATAGCTGTGGTTGGTGACACCTTATTTATATACTGACCATTCTGCCTTTAGTGAGTCTTCTTTCTTACTTCCCTCCTTCCCTTCCTTCCTTCCTTCATCTCCTCTTTCCCTCTTCCCTTCCTTCTTATAGACACTTATTTAGTACCTCCTAAGTGCCAGTTGTCAGCACCAAGAAAAAAGAAAAACTTTTTCATAAGACATGTCTCTTTCTTCATTGATAGCTTTGACAAAGCAGTGGAGGATATATATGCATGGAACAGAGGTATAATGCCCTTCTCAAAATAGACCTTCAAACACTCATCAGCTATTTTTTGATTCTTGTACTTCTCCAGAAAAGGAGGACTGTAATGGCGAATTATGAGGACATCCTACAACTGTACCCTAAAGCAAGACCTTAACGTTTTATTCTTGTGTTGTTGAGCTTTATATATTAGTGACGAAATAGACATTTTTTTGTTTTCTGTAGTCTCCAGTATAGCATCTGCCTTTTTATTTGGGGAAAATAGTTAAATTCCTTGTGAAATGATTTTAATTTTAAGGCAGGCAGTTCTATGTACCATATTCCATATATATTTGCTGTAGAATTGAAAGGGGCTCTTGAGTCAACACTTTGGACAGTTATTACTATGGGGAAGGAGCATTGTGCTTAGTTTAGAGATGCTAGATGTAGAGCCTATGTAATCACTCAATGTTTCTAACTTTTGAGGTTTAGTTGTTTGCTTCTGTGTTGCTTTGACAACATCCAGTGGCTAACAGTTTATATATTCAAATTCATTCAGGTGACTATTTTATTGTAAAACTTCTCTAGGTACACTTAATTCTCCCCAAGGGCAATGAAAATTTCCTTCCTCCTTTAAGTCGCATATTCATTTATTCAAAACATTGCTATCAATAAGAGTATGTTTACTACCCACCTAAAGCTGTTGTTTTATATTCTGATTCCCATGACAGCAAAAGTGAAGCTCCTCTAATATCTCATGGAACTTAAAATACTGGTATGATTTTAATTTTAATCCTTTCAACCATGGTTTGCTTTGTAGACTTTCTCCATCTTGGTTTTCTTCCTCTGGATTAAGCATCCTCCTTAAATTATGGTACCCAGAACTGAACAAAACACTCCAGATGTGGTATGAGGTACAGAGAATAAGAAAACTACTACTGGCTGTAATTTGAAAAAAGAGCTTCTACTAATGCAAGCTATGCATATAACATTTTAAAGGCATGGGTCTTATTAAAGTTGTGGTCAGCTAAATCTTCGAGAACTTTTTCACATGAATTTCTGCCAAGCCAAGTTCCTCTATCCTGTACTTATACAATTAATATTTGAATTTTTATATAAGGCATTGTATTTATCACTATTAAATTTCATCTTATTGGAATTTGCTCAGAATTCCAGCCTGTGAGAACAATTTCGAATGTTGATTATTCTATTTACTATCATTTTCTTTCTGTGTTGTCATCAAAATCATCAGTAAAAAGGCTTAATGAGGCTGGGCCAGGCAGTGAACCAGTCCACTGGACAATGGAAAATTATTTGAATCTGATTGTTGAATTCACTTTCATCCAGCTTGTGGTTCATCATGTACATTAATTTTAGAGAAAATATTGTGGGATATTTTATTTAAAGTAAGCTGGTTTTACAGATTTATCTTGATTAGCCATCTTTATGATATTATTTGAGAAAAAGGTTTATTCATCCATTAGTGCCTACTATGTGCCAAGCAGGAATCTGAATTTTAACTACAATGAGAAACTATTAGAGAGTTTATTAGGCATAGCAAAATTATCTGAGTTTCAAGTTTAAAACATCACTTTGATACTATGCATAGAATGGCTTATGGAAGGGCAAGAATGGAAGTAGGGAGACCAATTATAAGGTTATAAAGAGTAACTGAAAGAACATCTACCTTTAGGCCAGAAGATCTAGCTTCTACTCCTAGCAATGCCACTGACGGTCTGAATTTAGGAAAGAAATTTCAGCCAAAGAGCCTAGATTCCATTATCTATAAAACGAAGGATTAAGGGAGGGCTTTTTTGTGTGTGAAATAATCTTGATAAAATTTACCCACTATAACATTTCATGTATCTGCAATTTAATAATCACTAGTTGATTTGCAAACTGTCAAACCCAGAATGATTCATGGCTCATGACAATGGAATCTATTTTCAGTTTTTGAGATACATACCCCGCCCTCATTTCAAACTTGAGACTTTCTCTGTTGTATGTGATCCTTCAAAAGTTGTGGATTGGATCTTTGCAGTAACATCTGCTGATTCTATACTTGGGCCAGGAGAATGTAACTCACTTCAGATAGCTTTGTTCTTCCTTACGAATTCCTCACTTACACAACAACAATTCATCTGATATCATTTAATTGTTTTCCTTCTGAAGACACTGCTCCTTGTTTGAAAGGCCATAGCAAATTAAGATATGAAGCAAATTACATACCAGATATAGAGTATGCACTAGGATGTGAGGGTAAAGCAAGCAGTCATATTACCTGCTTTATGTTATGTACAGACTAGAGGAAAAGATAAGCACTAAATAGGTGATCACAACAAAGTAGGTATTATTATTATTTTTTTTTTTGGAAAATATATGGTTCATGGGTTCTCACAGGAGATAGTCCTACTAGATAACTCCAAATTTTGCTATTTCTTGAATATACCAAGCACTCTTCTGCTTGACAGTTACTGGTTCCTTGCTCCCATTATCTAAGGCTTTTCTTCTAGATATCTATATGGCTCATGTCCACATATTATTCATTCATATGACACCATATTGGTGGAGCCTTTTTCTGTCACTCTACTTAAAGATGCAACTTCTCTCCTCATTGTTTTCTGTCTCTTTATCAACCAGATTTTTCTTCATAGAATTCATCAACACACGAAAGAATAGGTATGTCTCCTTTCAATCTACTTTTCTAATAAGTAAGTTACATGAGACCAGGGACTTTGTTTTATTCCCTGCAATTTCTGGTGTGCCAAGAACAATGCTTGGCACATACTAGGTTCTTGCTCAATAAATGTCACTTAAATGATTGATTGATTGGTCAAATGAATGAATGAATGAATGAATGGATGGATGGATGAATGTTATACGATAGCCTAGAAGAAAGCCTCAAATTTGTCATACCATGCCCTAGATCAGGGTCCTGTGTTTTGCCAGGGACTAAATAAGTAAAAGAGAGACAAATGTCTTTGGTTCAGAGGATGGTCATTTCATAACTGTGTTTGAGAATGGCTAAGTCTAGGATTCCTGCAAGGAGAGAAAAAAGTCTTGAGCAATCTTGTAAAAGAGACAACTAAGAGGTAGAGTATTATAGACGGGGTGTGCATGCATGAACCAGTACACTTCAGTCTTAGTTTGTTTCCTTATGCCAGGTTGCGTGCAATGCTTCCAATTCCCTGTGTCTTGTGAACCTTGAGCTCTTTCTTAGTCAAGTGGGTCCAGCCAGTTCTTCTTCTCTTTTTCTGAACCTCTTTCTACCTATATCTGGCCCAGATTCTGTTCTCCAGAGTTAACATTACAGGAGGCATATAAAAAGAAGGCAAGATCCAAAGTCAAATAGCACTAAGGGTCACAGAAAGAGAATTATGAATTAAGGCATGGTGACACAAAGAGAATCAACTGGATGAAAATCAGTATGTGGCCTTAAGAACGCAACAATGCAGAAGGGGCATGAGCCTAGAGCAATCCTTTTTTCTAGGCACAAGCTGGCTAGAAAGCGAACCAACTTGTTGAGGAGATATTATCTCTAGGGGTGGAAATGGCAGAAGCAGAAATGATGCAATCGATGAGTGAGGACAAGTGGGTCCTCAAATGGGAAGACACGGCTGGCTTTAGGAAATCAGGAGAAACACAGAAATCAACAGGGTCACAGCAGTCTGTAGTGACACCGGCAAACCACAAATGGCGTCACAGCTACCAGGAAGGAGGAGAAAGCAAAGGGCTAGGGTTAGGGTGGTAGGTGGTTTAGGGAATTGCGACTCTCCCAGAAGGAATATCAGAGCCCTGCTTTTCTTCCTTTGCCTAACAAGATCTGCGTATCATTATGTTTTCCGAGGGAGGTAATGTGAAATGCCTTACAAGCAGTATTGTTTTTAAGCACCACATAACAACTAACTAAAAACTGCTCGAACTCATTTGTGGGTCCTATGAAATAAAAATGAAGTCTTTTTATAAATTTTCCCCTGAATTTCAACTATTCTAGTATTTATATGTTTCCACCTTACAGGGCCCCAAGTTCCTTCCAGCTTCACTGACCTAAGAAAGCTAGAAGCAAAGCAATAGTGGGAAGTTATACCAAAAGAGTGTTTTTAAATGTAAATTTACAAATGGCTCTGGAGACTCAGCAGATAAGATGTCTTGGCAGGTAAATATCAACATGAGGCCTTCTAAGTCCATTCCTTGTTTCTTCTTATAAGAAATATGAGATAATGTTCAGTGAATCACCAGATGGAGAATTTGTTCAGGCAAAATGGCTTTGCAAGTTCCCTTGTAAATCGCCTCTGGCTTCTAAAAAACAGTAGCAAATGTGCCGAAGACTGAATTAGCTAGAACAGAAGTTTCACTTTTTCACTACAAGAATTATCTGGGCCTGAGCTAAAACCTGGACTCAGTGCTGGAAGGGATGTGAGACTCTATCAACCAGGCCTCGTTTCAGTCAGGAAGACTTAAAAAGCTTTTGAATTTTAGAAAAGTGTGAGGTCCCTGCCAGACTTGAGAGAAATCCATTCTTTTGATAACCTTGAATCTATAGGAATTTGGTACTCATAGAATGTGAACACCGAGGGAAACCCTTGTAGAGGTTCCTGAATGTCCTAGGGGTATTAAAAGAGGATGGCCATTTTAAAGGAGACAACAAGAGATGCGAAACTTCTAGAAATCCAGAGGTTGGAATTTTGTCTTGCTTTCTACACTTGTGAAACGTTCCAGAAGATAAGATTCAATCAAAGAGGCTTCAGCCAAATTGAGCAAAGGACACTGACCATACTGAGAGATCCACTGGGCCTCCATGTGATCCTCAGACCACCATGAAGCTACGAGGCAGGCCTCTTGAGCATATTAAGAATTCCGGAGTATCTTTAGGAGAGAAATGCCTTTCTAGAGTACTGACTTGGAGGTGCTCCCCACAAGGCTCCGCAAGTGGAGGGTCTGCTGAGGGAGACCCTGCTGAGGTAAAGGCTTCCATTTTCACTCCTCCTGAAATAGAAAGAGGAATGGACAGAGTTATGGCACAAGGTGGGGAAGATAGCAGCGGGCTATTTTTAAGCCTCATCTTTAAACAACCTGGATTAAAATCAGGGTATTGTGTTAAAATCGTAGAGCTACCCACCCAAAATTTACTAAGTTTTATCTGTATTTCTTATCTTGAAACTAAAGCTTGTACCTGGGGGTTTGGGGTGGGGAGCCTGAGGGGATTACAGAATGTGTACAATTTAAATTCATTTGCATTTAGTGACTTTTTCTGACTAGGGAAGGATTCATATATTTGGATAATTTCATAAACCATTGACTTTTTAAAGAGGAACATGAAGAAACATATGCCAATTGAGTTAGAAGCTGGGCATAGCTGTGAGATAGATATTAGTCCTTTTTACCAAAATGTGGTTTATGAGGCTTTTAATAGAGATTAAATTGGTGGAAACCAGGTTTTACCTTATTATGAATTTGATAGTTTCTACATTTATCTCTCCATGTAATGCTGAACTGCTGGACTCAATGAAGTCTTTAGTTCTGTATAGATCACCTAGTTTTATTTCAGAAATCAGAAATGACAAATCTATATGAAAATCAAAGTAATTCATCAGCAATTAGTTATTTCCTTTTATAAGCCCCTGCCTGCTGTCTCTGTTTCTGTTAGTGGCCCTAAAAACCCTGGTAGATAAATTAGGATCACCTTGATCTCTATATCCAGTTCCCATCCTTAGATGGTCTTCATTTGCCAAAAGGCTACCCATTGGAGAATATTGTTGTGTCATGATCACTGTTAAAAAAAAACCTCTTTCTAGATGGCGACACATACTATGAAAAAAACAAAAACAAAAACAAAGCAGACTAAGGGAAAACAGAATGCCAGGTGTAAAAGGATGCAAATTTTAGAAGAGCAGTTAGGAAGACCTCCCTAAGGAGGTCAGAACTGAATGGGGAAGGAAAAAAAAAAAAAGCAAAGTGGGCAGAAGGTGGTGCATTCAGGAACAGCAAGGGGCTTGTCGCCTGGAGGGAAGAGGGTGGGGCCAAGATTAGCAAGCAGGCCGGGCCTGACAGGAGGGGTTAGAATTCGATTTTAAGATTGTTTGTGAAAAAGCGAGTGAGGAAAATGACAAAGTGCCTATCCTGGAGTGGGAACAGAAAGATCATTAACAAGTAGACCAGATGTGGGCTGGGTCCTGCTTAAAAAGATCACACTACATTGATATTTTATAAAATCATGAATTCACGGGGCTCCAAATTGCTGGGTTTACCCCAATCTGTAGAGGAACTTTATCTACCTTGAACTTTGATCTATATGAGGGTAATTTATCAACTTTTTATCATTTTGTAACATGGACTTAATGCTCAAGATGATACACATACTTTCTTACCGAACTTTGGATAGAAAGTAAGATTTGGTTTTTAAAGGAGATTCATCAAGTCATTATATAGAACTAAGTCTAAGGGGACTATCTTTACCCAGAAGAAATGCTTTATGTATGTTTTCTTTTAAACACTGGTTCTTAAGATTGATGAAGTTATGACTTAGGCCATCAAATGGGAAATCTTGAAGATATACTATCTAAAAGATTAGGGTGTGTGTGTGTGTGTGTTGTGTGTCTGTGTGTTCCTTTCAGTGTCTATGTCATGTGTGTGAATGAATAAATGATGGGCATCAGAAGAAATGAACTGATACTGCTATTTCTGAACTTCATTTTCTTTTGTCCTCTATCTAGGTTCACTTAATATAATTAAAGCAAAGGTCTAGATGAAGTAGCCCCTCCTTCTGCCTCATGTGTCATGAACTTCCCAGAAGATGAAAGCCTCTTGTCCTCCCACACTGGAACTCTTAGCTGCTTATAGAAGAAAGAATGACATTAGCCTGCTGGCTAATTTCTAATATCAGTCTGGAACCTTCCACATTCTTTGGCCCCATTTCCTTCTATCCAGACAAAGAGGTGAAAATCAGTGGCTGGTGAAAAAAAAAGCAGATTTAAATTCCATTACTCCTCAAACCACAGAGAAGGAACTGGATTAGACTACTTGGCCTGAAGCTGCTACTTCTGGATAAAAGCTTCAAAGGACTACTCTGAGCACCCACAGTTCCCTGCAGGCCTTGCAGCAGAGATGATGTTTACAGACTAGAAATGGCAGGACCCTGTGCCAGGGGTGGGAGGGTGGAGCTGGGTGAGGGAGGCAGTAAAGAGTGGAGACAATTTCTGCAAAGGAACCAGCCCTTTTATCTTTTCCTTGTACAGGTTTATTACTTTATTTCCATTCAGTTAAAGGGAATTTCAGCTGGGAAACCAGAAGATCCCTTTAAACAAAGAAAACCATAAGGGTGGATCCTGGAGGTGCTATGATAAAGGCCATCATTCAGAGACATGACAGGAGTAATTGAAATGCCAGCACCTTGCTTTGATTTGAAATGCTTATATGGCTTTAAAAAAAATGTGGGGAGGGTGGTGGAAGGGGAGGTTGAATGGGAAAGAGGAGGAAGGCAAGTACCCACTCTATCCAAACCCCAGGGAATTAGAGGTCCCAAGCAACTCAAATCCTGTTCAGTTCACCTGAATGAGAGCTAAATAATAAAATCACATTATACAATGCAGAAGTCAACCCAGAGCAATGAATACAGAACAAAGGTACTTTGGAATATGCCATCCTAATATTCCTTTCTGCACAGTTTAGTGTTCTTAAATGTGTTTTATGTTTAATGAAAGAAACAATGACTTTTCGTAGAGGGAAAAAAATATACCTTTAAAGATAATCAAGGCCTTAACTACCTACCTTAGGTAACTGAGAAAAGCTACTGTACTCTTTATTTTTTAACACTCCAGATATGTAATTTAATGCAGGTCTAATGACAGTCTCAAACATGGGGCTTTAATCGAAATTGTTCAAGCTCAGTACTGTGACAGGAACTCACAAGCCCCCAACAGTGTTGTCCATTTTCTCAGGTTTTGCGAGAAAAAAGGAAAGAAAAAAAAAACCTCTTGAACTTATGTTGCTATTGATGTGTAATATACAATAAAAAAACAGTTAAATTTCAATTACCCACAGGTAATTATAATTTTATTGTTTGACTGTACTACAGGGATTTTTGTAATTCCCAAGACTAATAATTTTCTATAATTTTACAGGTTGTCAAATAAACTATTAAAGATTATCTTTGAAAAGGCGTCTGCAATTGTAAGGACATATCATACTGTTCATGTACTGTATTAGTAATTAGAGATCCCCGGATAGTGAAATATCTGTGCTGGGAGCTCACCACCGCGTAGCACGCTTTCTCACAGCCGCCTCTAATCTCTCACGAAAGCTTTCCAACTTCTCAGGTATTCTCTTCACTGCTATAGGACGCACGATCAAATTTTATTAATATTCCTCCAGCAATTCCAAACAGTTTGTCAAGATAAATCTCTACCTCCTGGTGAGAAGAAGGGAAAGTCAGAAAGATGGGCCCCGCCTATTGTTAAAGAAAAAATCTCAGGACGAAATGCAAAATGAGAGGAGATGGTTTGGAGAGGAGCGAGTGAGGAGTGCTGGGAGGATTGTGAGAGAGACAGAAAGAGACAGAGAGAAAGACAGAGAGAGAAACTGTGTGTGTGTGTGAGCGTGTGCATGTGTGTTGAGTAGAACAGAAAGGTTCTAGGGCCAAGATACGTTATATATTTATAACAATAAGCATTATAGTCAATGACATGAAATTAGCCTAATAGCAAGTTTTTTTCTGAAATTTTCTCTTTCGCAAGGCAATTTCTGTCATTTCCACATATACATTGTGTATAAGAGACCCACCCTGTCCTTTTTGATTGGGTATCGATGCTCCTTTCTTATGAAACAGACATCTATGACAGGCCAAGGAGGTGCAGATATGACTTCCTCATGAAGCCTCTCATTCTTCTCCAAACACACCAAACTTGTCATGCCTTCTTACTTTTATGCGCACTGAACCTTCAGTCTAAGTGCCTTCTACCCCCTCTCCTGTCAAACTCCAGCGTACTCTTCAAAACCAGAGAAAAAGTGCCTCCTCAATGAAGATGTTACTAACTCTACTATTTCTATTAAATATTTCCTCTTCTGGTTCTCAGAGGCTTTTTAAAAATTTTTATTATTGGGACAAATGGCACCATGTCAGGTAAACCAAAATAAAACAGGACTAAAGAAACAGCTGGAGAATGCCTTTAGCTGTCTGAAAGATACAGGAAGGAGCCAGGAATGACTTGCAAGTCCAAACCAGAAATAAGGACTGTAGTTTATGTGTTGGGGGATGTAGGATACCAGAGCAATGGTAGTAACTTGACAGCAAGGACAAGAAAGAGAGAAGTGGAAGAGAAAGATGATTTATTAGGAGACCAGGAGTGGGGAACAAATGTTGCATGGTCTGATTGGATTACTGTAGACAGATACTGTCTGAGAAGGTTGAAAAGCATGATGGGGTCTACTGGCCTGTGCCAAACCCCATCTTACCAGGCCCTACCTGGGCCTAACAGGGCAAACATTGTACGGTCCTATAAATCCATGCTTTTCATCCATCTCCTCCACTAGCCTGTGAATTTTTAAAGGGCAGACACTGTTACATTCAATTCCCTGACCCCAGCACCTTGCCTAGTAGGCAGTCATCGAATAAATGTTTACTGTCTATAGCTGGAAATGCACAGAAGATCTGAGCTCTTTTCCCGGCCTTTCCACAGTCTGCTTCTACCACCTGTACAAGACTGAACCTCAGGTTTCCATACTGTATATTTCCCCCATTTCCTTTTAAAAGTCTTGAGGGAGAGTAGAAATCATTCTCTATTAGCACCCTAAAATCTCTCTCACTTGGATATTTATTTCTTGAATTGCTATAATAGTAGGCAAGCAAAATGTTAACTCTACAACTAGAAATAAGTGCAAATGAAACAAGGGACAGCAACCAGTTAGTTCTTTCTCACTATGGGGTAAATGATTGATTGGCAATCTGGGGTGAGAACCCAGTTTGAAGAAAGAATAAGTTTACTGGTCTCAAGAAGTGTCTTGAGGGGTGAGTAAAGGGATACTGAGGGAGGGAGTAGGTCAAGGAAGATAAAAAAGAATCAGAACAATCTTGGGAACTACAAAGATATATTTTTGTCCTCTTTACATTTTGCCCAGTTTTCCTTGGTAAGAAGAATTGATCATAGTTTTATTTTTAGGTAGAAAAAAAAAAATCTATGTCAAATTAAAAAAGGTCAAAATAAGAAGTAAAACAATAATTATATTAACCTTATGAGATAACGAAGCCAAAAGAAATGTAAAAATGATCATATAAAAAATTCTCCAAGGCCGCACTGGTTAAGTGACAAAATGAAGACCAGAATGAAATCTCTTGCCTTTTAGGCTAGTGCTTTTTCTGCACTTTTCTGTTTCCAATCTTTGTGCCAATGGTTAAAAAGATACCCGGTAACACATGTAAGAGACATTCACAATCAAATAATGATGTTAAGATAGTTGATGGGAGAATGAAGTAGTTCAAAAATATCAACAATATTAGTGTTTGAACAAAGACTATATATTTTTTATCAATATATAATCTCAACATACAATGTATTCTCCTGATTGACCACTGCAAAGCTAGTACTTGTCCTTGCTGTGTAAGCATCTAGGAGCTTAACATTCGAAAATGTAGAATTATTAAGTAAATAATCCTTACTGCAGCATGTCTTATTTCTTGATAAGTCATTTTGATAACAGCGTTGTGCCCTGAGCTGAAGGCAATGTCAAGGTCAATTATTTCATTCAAGGCCCCTAATTAAGACTACTTTCTTGAGGTCAGAATAATGTATTACTTTAATAGAGAGAAGATCAAAGCTCTACCTTAAATTTTCCTGATGCAAAGCAATGCTGCCTTAACCTGGATGATAGTAACAAGGGCAAAAAACTCTTTACTTATTAGGAACCCCCCTCCCCACTCACCCCAAAGCTGTATTCCGCTCAGTAGAAATGAAGTTTACGTAGTAATGGATACTGCCCAACTTCTGCTCTCACTGCATGTCTTTAATCTTTTTAAGCTTTATCAGAAACTTGATTTCTATGGAATAAACTTGCATTAACAAAACCAGTTTGCCCAGAAATGCTCAAAGGAGCCACACCATATACTTCTGAGATCCTGAGTTCCCAGAGACCCTGTGCTATTGCTGTAGCTGTTGGAGCAGAGATTGTAAATGGGAGGTGGATACCCTTGACATGCTTCATGGGACCCAAACAAATTCGGTTCATACAGTGTTTAAAAATTAAGATATTTCTCATAAATTCTGGATTTCTAGATTCTCATGGAAAAAAATCAAAAGACCTAACAATGTTCAGCCCATCGTCTTAAATGGTAACAATTGGCTACAGTTGAGGAATGGCAGCCTTTAGACAGAGCGTGCATTCAAAATTGTCAACACCCCACCTGCTGCAAGAGTTAGAAATGGACCGACATTATAAATTGGCTGATATATTTTGTATGGCTGGTGTAGCCTCTAAATTATTACTAATAAATTTTTAAATTATAATGCTTTGGGGCAGGATTTAAATTCTGCAGTTCCAGAGGCTCAATATACCTATTGCTCCGTAACTGACCAGATTTATATTTTTATTGCCCTTCCTGATGTCCTGGCCCATTTCCCCTTAGCCCACCGGAATTTCCCTGATTCTGAGGTCAAGTTTCTAGGACCCACAGCTGTCCATCTCAAAAGCCTGTGTCTCTCACCTTCATTGCCAGAGAGTTTTCCCAGCACCTCTATGCTGATTCTGCAGCAAGGCACAGAGAAGAAGTGCTGAGCATTCATGCTCCCTGGTGCAGCTCTGTCCCAGAGCGGGACAGGTGGTGGTGGCAGGAGATATACACCTCAGCCTCCCCAACACTAACACCCCATGAAATGATTCTGAGGTGTGTTCCACATGGTTTCTCAGAGGGTTCCCAATGCAGTGAAGCCCCACTGGCACAGCAGGAATTAGATCATTAACATGTCTTTTGTGGCTTTTCTCCCTTCCCTGGGTCATTCTTCAATTTATTCACTTGAGCTTCCTAGAAGCACCTCTCAAATCAACTATGTGCACCAAGCCTAGTGCTCAGGTTCCTTTCAGGGGAAACTAACCTAAGACAATATTTAAATGTATTCTACTGTGCAGACATCCCAATAGTAAAACACTATGAGAACGGCTGATCATGATTGGGGTTTGGGGTTCCAGAATCCAGGTCACAGAAAGAAAACTTGTAGGAACTGTGCAGAGAAGATTTCAAATGGATCTGATAACTATAGTCAAATTTGGGGAAAATATCCTTTGAAAAGAGATAAAATTGACAGGTTAGCTGCAGAGGGCAAGATTAAGACTAAGAGATTTGACCTAGGCAGATGTGGGTTGAATATAAGGACACATTTTTAATCGGTAGAGCGCACTAAAATGAAGCAGGCTGCTTTGTGCGAAGGTTCGCATTTCCTTCCAGAGATTTTAAGTAACTAAATTCGTTTCCTTTCCACCGGCCCTTGTAATCTATGTTGCCCACATACATTTATTTGATGTCACAAACATGGGGTTATATACAGGGGAATCTTGCTGTTTATTGGGTTGAGTAGCTTTTCAGATGTCTCTTTTGAGGTTGGGGAAGGAGAAAAGAAAGAGATAAAGCTGGCATTTGATGATGGAAGCAGTAGTTCCTCTGCCATTATGGGGATATAATTTAGCACCCCTATAAAACCTAGGAATGCCTCAAATCAAAATGCATTTTTCTCTTCACACTGAGAATCTCTTAAGTGCACAGGAACGCATAAGACTGGGTGAATTATCTATTATCTGAAAGATATTTATGATGCCTAAGGTGGGAGGGCATGATTCATATCTGCTCCTCACAGAAACTCAAACATGATAGTAAGCCAGCGGGTAGGAAATAGTTGAAATATTTGGAAGAACAGACCTTCCCTGCCAGAGGTTACTGTGAATTCAAGTGTTTTCCACGGCTGCCCTTCTTCAAAGCTACAAAGCAATGAAGTAGTCAAATTAATGAAGTATTGTAATAAAAATGGAAAGATTAGAGTGTGTCGAGGAGTGGAATTCAGTTTTGTTCTTAAGAGGTATGATAGGAAAGAAGCACTTTGATGTAAGAGGCTGGCTGGAGGGGCTATTCAGTTTCAGTGTCACCAAAAAAAAAAAAAATCGGAATGAATTAGCATGATTTTGTTATCATCATAGATAAGATAACACATGAGAAAATAGACATTACCAGGTTGTAATTCAATAGAGTTTCAGATAAACGTAAGCTGTAAGCACAGGGCTCTATCCAATGTACATTTTATCAGAACCTTCTGTGGATCGAATTACAGTTCCCATAATGGCCGGCAGCCCTCCCATTTATATTTATGGATTCCAGTTCACCCAACAAAAGTGAAAATTCAATGGAAAGTCATTACCACAGAACACAAAATTCTTGCCGGAACTCCAGAAGTGATGGTAGTCAACATTCAAGAAAGTATCAACTCCAATTGTTCTTAATCCAATGTCAACAATGGAATTTATGGATGTTCACAAGAAGCTTAGTCCTCACTCCAAATGTCAAGGTCTTTAAATCTGATAATGAAAGTGGTGGTTCCTACAGCACAGATGCAACAAACTGTGAAGTACTACTCACAGCATTCTTCTAGCCTCTAGGGCTCCTTACAATAATACAATGACTAGGACAATTAAGAGGCCTGGAAGCATCTTATTCTATCTCCCTAGGCTGCCCTGGTGACATCTCCAACAGAGGGTACTGGCTTCAATCCTTGGGCTCCTGTGGGTGGGCCACGACAACAGATGACTTCTTAAGTGACATGCTGTTTCCTGTTCTCCTACTTGTGTAAGTTGATTTCGCTGGGATTTTCTTTTGACGATACTAATACCACCAAAGATAATTAGGGAACAAGGAAGTCTGCTTTTGTATTCATGCCTTTGGGATATACAGATTTAGAATCTGAAGGAAAATGAACTTCACTGAATGAGAGAATAGAGAAAACTCTATTTTAAAAGAGAAATTAATGGAGCTTAGGTTTTGGTATCACCTGCAGAAGCAAAGCTTTTTATTATGACCCCTCTAGTAGTATGAAAATTCTATCATTTCTTCAGTGTTTCTTGTTCATACACAGCCAGCCAACAACATAGTTTGGTATTTGTAAAAACAAACTTATTTTTCAATTATCAAACTCTCCTAGCTGCTGGTGGTGGTGTTGATGGATGTCACTCTGAATTATTAATGTTGAAATAATGTTTCATATTTAACATATTTCCTGAAGAAAAAGATTTAAAAAAATTATTATTCAACAACGCACTGTATTTTTTGGATGATGACTTGCACAAAACTTTCCGATTAGAGCCAAATGTGACTGTGGTTGTCATAAGACATTCCATGTGGTAAAACTGACAGTTTGTTTTGAAGATTTTAGGATAGAACAAGCGGCAATAAAATATCACAAAAATGCAGTGTTTCCGTGGGAGAGAATAGCACAACCCATTTCAGCACTATCCCCATCGCTTATCAATGTACATATCAGATTGAAAATTCCTTAAAAATAGTTACCGTGCCTATTCTGTATATGTGCTGTGGTCCCACAACTATTTCAGGAATATAGTAGACCATTAGCACATATTTTTAGAATTTAAATTCTTTTCTTTTTTTAATTACCAATTACAGATTGGAAAATATGCCCCATTAGTGCTAGAGACTTTGCCATAAGTATTTTAATGTAACGAAGATTTTCAGTAACACTTAACCTTCAATGGTGAATGTGATTGGTAAAATAGAAAGAATCCATAAAGTATTGGAAGGCAGTTGTTCAATGTTCTACAGTTATAGAATTGGGATAACAAACAAATTCTGCTCAAGAGACCAGATATAATGATGTTTGACAAACTTATTGATATTGCAACTCCTCTAAGTTCACACAGATAATACCAATGAGTTCCAGTGAGTATGTGGGTCTGAGAGAGAAGATGAAATTAATATGTAGACTGAGAGACTTCAGAGCAAAGTCAATTATCTTTTCGGTGACTAGGGTACTTTGCATACACAAATTAAATATTACAAGTAACTGAGAATTAATTTTATACTGGAATCAATTCTGAATATTGTACTCTCACACACCTGTTATATTAGTGGGATATTTTTCATAACAAAAAACAATGAAACTGGCTATTTCCCTAATTTTAAAATTTATAAAGAATAAAGTTATATGAAAAAAAGAAAAAGGCAAAGGATGTGAAGGAATAAAAGAAAAAAATAATTGCAATTAAAAGTAAAATTGAAGGCTATACACTTGCCTATGAGAGAAATGTTCCCTTATATGTAATATTTAATACTTAAAACATTATCATATTTTCTATAAGCAAGATTAAACATGATAAAAGTGATGTTTATAAACACATTACCTGACTTGAAAACTAGAGCATTGACAATGCCATTATTTCTGCATAGTGTCTTTATCATATTCCTCAGTCTTTCCACTACCCTGAATTTTGTTCATTATTCCTTTGCTTTAAAATAGTCTTAACCCACATGCATATATTACAAAACACTACATTGTTAATTATTTGCTGTTTTTAAGATTTATAAAAATGGTATAGTGTTGAATAAAGTCTTTTATGACTTGATTTTAGCAGTAAATATGTTTTTTAAGATTCATCTCCTTGTGGGATGTAGCTGCTGTTTATTCATTTTTATTGCTGTATAATGTTCCATTGTGTCTATATATCACAAAGGATTTATGTATTGTATTAGTCTGCTTGAGATGCCATAACAAAATACCATATTCTGGGACACTTATACAATGGAAATTCATTTTCTCACAGTCCTGAAGGGTGGAAGTCCAATTTCAAGGTGTTGGCAGCATTGATTCCTGGTGAGACTTTTCTTCCTTCTCACCATGTCCTCACATGGGTTTTGTCTGTACAAGCACACTTCTGCTATCTCTTCCTCTTCTTATAAGAACACCAGTCCTACTGGATTAGAGCCCCACACTTATGACCTTGTTTAACTTTAAATCCCTCCTTAAAGGTTCTAACTCTAGATATAGACATATTGAGGGCTAAGGCTTCAACATACAGCATTTGAGGGGATACGATTCCATCTATAGCATGTATTTTTCTATTAAAGGAAATAGGGTTGTTCCCAGGTTCTTACTCTTATACTTAATCCTTCTATAAATATTCTTGTACATACCTCTTGGAGCTCATGAGCAAGTGATTCTCTAAATCACATAAACAGAAATGGAACTGCTGGCCATAAGACATGCAAATGTTCAAATCCAGATACTGCACCAAAGTATTTCCCAGCATGGTTGTATCAAGTTTTACTCCCACCAAAAGTATCTATGTATTCCCAAGGGTCCACATCCTTACTGGCCAGTAGTTATTGAACAGCCTAATTTTTATCAATCTAGTGAACATAAATGTTATCTTATCAAGAACTTTAATTATAATGAATCTTGATCATTTCATTTGTTTATTCAGTTTGTATCCTATTTTCTGTAAAATTTCTATTTTACATACTATCTCTATTTTTCTGTTGATTTGTACGTTTTAAAAATCTATTAGATATTTTATGTGCATTTTAGTTGCAAAATCTTTGCTGATTATATTTTCGGAAATATATTCTTATAGTTTATATCTTGTCATTTCACTTACTTTTGATGGACCAAAATTTTAAATTTTAATGCAGTCTAATTTATCAATTTTTCCTTTAAAGTTAGTACTTTTTATGTCTTGTTCAAGATTCTTCCCTACTCCAAGATCATAAAGATATTTTCATGGTTGCTGTATTTCCTAAGACTTTTATCTCAATCTCACTGTAAAAAAAAAAAAAAAAAAAAAAAAAAAAAAAAAAAAAAAAAAAAAGAGAAAATCACTTGGTTTCAGTCTTTACGAAATCCTTCACTAATTTGTATCTTAAATGTTTTAGATAAAGCACATAAATTGGCGGCTTGGGTAATAAATTCTTTTGACCCATTTTATTAACACCTGCTCTATGCAAATGCAGTGAAAGAAACACTATGATAAAGTGGATATGGTCCTTATTCTCAAGATGCTTAAAGTCTAGCCCAGAAAAACAACTGTATAGAAGCATATTATTAGAGTATACTTTTAGGGTGATAAGAAAAGTACCCTGGGATCTCAAAAGCCCTTTAAAATAATTTAAAGTTAAAATTTATTGGATTATTACTACATGCAAGGATAATATCACTTACTCCTTTGAAAACGCTATGAGATTGTTCCTCTATTGCTGTATGTCTTAAATAGCAACACCAAACTGAGGCTTAGAAAGTTGTTTTCAGTTGCGCTGGATCACCCTGGCTAACAAAACAAACAGTGGGATGGGATCTCAGGCAGCCCAACCTCAGAGTTCTTTCACAATTAATCCCCTTTCCTTTCCTCATTCAGGATGGACCTAAAGCAGAATTGGACATAAGAGAAGCATTAACTTAGGCTGTGGTGTTGGAAATAGGATGGGGAAAGTTCAGAAGTCAGAGAAGAGAACAATCGAAGTGGATAAAGTCAGGGAGATAGAGAGTAAGGTGCATCCTCCATTTCAAAGACAGCAAGTACTGTGACAAGTTGCTGCCTCTTCAAAGAGAATGGAAATATAGGCATGTGAGTAAAAAGAAAAAGAATATTATTAAAGAAAAAAATCTACCACATAGGTCTAGAGGGCCCCAGTCTCGCTCAGGTTTCTCTTGTCGGAGCACTCTCTCCTGCTTCCAGTCATTCTGGCTTCATGGCTGCTTCTTGTGAACAGACTCAGGCTTCAAGCCATGTACATTTGCTTTTCCATTCTTCATGAACACATCTCTGACCTGGAATGCATCTGCTTTCCTATTATTTGGGTCTACACTTAAATGTCACTCATTTCATATGCTTTCCCTAATCATCTTGTCTAAGACAATAAATCTTCTCCTTCTCCATTCTTTACTTTGCTTTATGTTTCTTCAGAGCACTTACCATGTTGTATCATGATTTCTTTAGTTGTCATCTACTGGGCAAAAACTTTGAATGATTTTTATTTTAACAACAGTCCCAATACCTAAACTGTGTTTGGTACATAATGTGTGGTCCACAAATATTTGTCAAATAAATAAAATAAAGGAATGAATGTTTGAATGAATAAATGATGGGCATAAGGTCATCCTCAGAGGTTTTGTAGGTTGTGATATGAACCCATATTTTTATAAGCAGTCTATGGCAGAAAAGTACAGAAGGACTAGGAGAGACAAGATAAAGTGAGCAGAAAGAAGAGTTATGAAGTTTTTAACAGCAGCAGGGGGAGCCTAATCATTCAGAGGTTCATTTCTGGTGTCAGACTATCAGGGTTTAAATCCCAGTACTGAGACCTCCTAGCTGAGTAACGTTGGGCAAATCACCGAAATTTTCTCTTTCCCTTTGTCTGTAGAATGGGGTTGATATTATCACCTAATGCTTGGACTGTTGGAAGACTTCAATGAGATAATGCAATAATTAAATGATTCATAAAACATAGTGGTCATTAGCAATAATAAGCACTTAAGCCAGGGCGGCAACAGTGGGAATTGAAGGAGGAAATGAGTAAAGAGAGGTTGAGTAGGTAGGATAAATAGGCCTCGGGATAATATAAAAAGGAAATGTCTGAAAAAGACTCATATTTCTGTTCTGTCTGATTAGAGAATGGCAATAACTTTAAGTGAGATCCAACATACAGATAAGAGATTCAATTTTGAATTATGTCAGAGGTAGGAAATAGGAAGTAGCAGGAATAGTAAATTTTGTTTTAAAATGTTTGAGTTTGAGGCGTACCCAGGGATTTTACATGGAGATGTCTAACAAAGATTAGAAATATACGTTAAGAGATAATGACAAACTTTAAGGTTATTTTGTTTTTTTTATTCTTCAAGGAGATTTACAATAGAAGTTTCTTAAATAGTTCCCTTCCTTTTGTAACTAAAATACAGTTTACTTAACCTCGATATTACTATCTTTCTAAGCCTTTTTTCTCTAATAAGTATTTCACGAATTCTCCTGTATTCCATGAGTAAGCCCAAAGCCTGATAGATCAAAATAATAACCTAATCTCCACTCTCAATCCTACCCCCATGCCTGCTCCTAACCTTTCACTGTATTAAGAAACTGAGGAAGGATTTTCAAGCTCTACATGAATCTGAAGACTTGATTCAAATGCACTGTAGGCCTGAATAAAATGAATGTCAAGGGACCCCTATACACACACCAAGGGGATATGACCCACCCTCCGATATGCAAATCAGAAAGCTCTTGTTTACCATCCTCAATTTTAACCAAACACATTCCTACTCAGAGGAAACAGCATGCTCGTAGTCAGTCAAAGAGCAAAAAGGGGTAGTTAGAAATCTGTAATAAATGTATGTAAGTGAGACAGAAAATTAGAAAATGGCCACCTGCCAGCAGCCACATAAATTTCAGAGGAAATGCATTTTCTACTGGGATGCTTTATCATAGGAACTGCAAATATTTATTAAAAGTATTAAAATAGTCAGAATGTTAAATGTTTCCTCCAGTGGTGAAATTTCACATTGCCACATTAGAAGATGGGATATTCTGATACAGCGTTTATTAAAATGACTTCATTTTATTAGTATGTCATCCACAATAAATGGGCAGGTACCTTTAAAAATCTATTGAAGATAAAAGCGATTTGGGGGAGGGACAGCATCTCATTGAGCAAATGTGGCTTTGACTGTACAATATATAATCTTGCAACATTTCCCAAATGATGCCAACAAGATTTTGTTGGTTTAATATCAAGTTGTTGTGTTTTTTTGTTTTTTGGGGGGAGAGGGGGATTTTGCCATCACTTAAAAACAAAAAAAGTATCTGTCACTAACTCTTCATTCTCTCTCAAGCCTCTGAAGGGGTTCAGGGAGGGCTGCCCCAGAATGTGCCACTTTGGCATCTGGATTACTTTGAGCTGAAGATAATCAAGGCCCAATAGACTCAAGAAGAGTTTTAAACCTCTCCCTTAACTTCCTAAAAGAATTTAGATAAGAGATCTGTACCAGAAAGAGAGCCATTACCAGAGATAACTTTTTACATCAGAGAATTACCTGCATGGCATGACAAACATTTGTTTATGGAACATTTGATCTTCCCATCTTCCAGTGAATTGTCTTCCTCCCCTTTGAAGTCCCGGACCTCTCCCCACTCCTCCCTAGCTCAGGATGGCATTAAGCCTCAATTGCTTGACTGAAAGCTTCCCATATTTCTCATCTTTGTGAGGCTCCTGTACATATGAAATTAAATTTGCTTTTCTCCTCTTAACCTGCTTTACGTCAATTTAATTATTAGGCTAGCCAAAGAGCCTAGAAGAAAAGATGAGAAAAATTTTCCTCCTCTACACAAGACATATACCCAAATAAATCCAAGTGAAGATGGTAAACCAGACTCCAAAGGAGCTGAGATGGAAGGAGGTGGCTGCTTTATTGCACTAGGATAATGGAGATGACAGGTAGAGTATATCATTACTGAGTGGCACTAAGTTGAAGAGTGACAGGATGAGCTGGACAGATTACCTCCCTAAGAAGCTTGTGGTTCGTGCAAGGCACTGACCTAATAAAGATCTTAAGCCATCACACAGCAAAGACAGAAAGAGCCTTTTCCCATCTTAAGACACTCTTTTGTGTGAGTCAGAATGGCTTTCTGAATCCATCTCTTGAAAATACCGATAGGACTAAAGAGAATCAATTCTTGCTGAAACAAGGGGTGGGGTGAAGTAGAGGGACAGAGGCAGGGCCAGTTAGGAAGCCAAGTACTTCTTGGCCAGAAACAATTAAGAAGCTATTAGCCTTCAGTAGCTGGGTGGAGTGGTCATCTTTCTTATTGGTATATAAGCAGTTTAATGTGTTTATTCCATATGAAATCACTTATTCAATAAATATTTGGGGAACATCTCCTAAAGCTAACCATCTGGGTGCTGGAAATTATAGAGGTGAACAATAGAGACTCAGGTCCTGCCTCAAAGATCTGGCATTCTAGTGGGGAGGAGAGGGTGTTTACAAATCAATATATAATATCTCATGAGGTAATGAAGGTTTTGAAGAAAAAATAAGAAAGGGCATGAGGTAAAAAGTGATAAAGGAGGGTTCTTTTAGGTCGGGGAACGGCTGTTGGGTGGAGTGACATTTGAGCAGGTACCTGAATGCAGTGAGGGATTTGTCCAGATCCTGTGGGTATCCAAGGGAACAGCACTCCCAGTAGAGGGAACAGCAAAGACAAAAGCTCCTGGTATAAGCTAAATGTTAGGATGCTGCTATTTTCTTTATCTTCCAGCCAGGCTTCCAGAAAAGATCTGTGAGAACATCAGACCTGCTCAGTCACTGCCGATTTAAGTATCTCTTTGGGTTTAATTCTTGGCATGGTTTCATTTCCCTTGATCTCCTCAGAAGAGGGATTAAAATATCCAATGGCAAAAACTCCTCTTTGGCGACTTGCAAGAGATCCTGGGTCTGATAACTCCTGTGGGATATGTGAGCACCTCAAGGTGACATAGACAGAAAGAAATTCAAACTTCTGCTGAAATACCAAGGTGACCAGGACAGATGATCTTAATGAGGTATTAAATTGTAAGGGAACTTACACACTGGCCCTCTAGAAAGCCATTTGTTCATTATCTCCCTTCCCCCCTCCTTCTTTCATTCACCTTTCAAGAATTATCTATCTAGAAGGGTGATGCGGTTGACACATGAGGGGTTCTGGGAGATACCAAGCAGTGGTGATGGACAATGCATTTAGACTGCCCTGGTTTGGAATCTGTGTTCCAATATCAACAGGCTCTGTATGCCCTATAGATTCCTAACCCCATAGTTGTGTTGTGACAGAACCTGCTTCATTAGACTATTGTGGGGTTAAATGAAATGACTTTAATAGCTTAATATAATGCCTAAAACAAAATAAATTAGATAGATATTAGTGCAGAGTCATCATAATTTCTTTTTTTAAATTAATTAAGTAATTTTTTATGGTGACATTGGTTAACAAAATCCAGTAAGTTTCAGCTGTACATTTTAACAGTAAAGCATATATATATATATTTACACTGTATGTTCACCTCCCATAGTTAGATTTCTTTCTGTCACCACATATTTGACCCCTTTGACCCCATCTACTTCCCCTCTCTCCCCTACCCTCTGGTAACCACTAGTTTCTAAAAGTGTTCCTCAACTTTTATTCATATGATACATATGGATCAGTTATTCAGAATCTGTATTAAATTTTGAAATCATTTTTGAGTCTTCAATTTATGCAAACAGTTTATAGGTGTGAACAGAGAATTAAGAGTGAATTGGTCCATATGTCGTAGGTACCAAAACATGACACTGCCTTGTCATTAATTTATTTGTTCACTTATTCCACAAATACGTATTCGGTGCCTATTATGTATCTAGCCCTGTGAATGCTAAGGATATAATAGTAAACAGTAAAGGAATTCAGGACTTTTTGAAGATAGTAGGAAGATGACTAGGATGGAAGGGATGTGAATAAAATTAGGATTAGAAGGCTGATATTTCAGGTGAGCAAAATCACACTGTGAGAGACAGACATTCTGCCTTGAGAGACTGTGAAGAAACTAGCTCTACAAGACGTGGGCCGTGAAATAGAAGGCTTCATTATGCAGCAGTCGTGTACCTGGAAGTTGGCAGTGACAGTAGGCATTAAGCCTGGATCTTATCCTCGGGAAGTCCATGCCATTTGGTACTACACTGGGCACTTAGAATGTACTTTCCAATACCTATTGATTATTTTCTTATGATCTAATAATCTGAAGCCCATCTTTTCCTTTGCCAGAACTCATCACTTTAAATTCAGCATTATCATTTTACTAGAAGAACATCCTGAACATTTAAAACACTGCACTTATTCAGCAAGGTGGATAAGCACACACGCACTGTAAGACCAGGGAGGTGGCTCTTACAATTCAGTCCCTGTCCACAGCCCACTGAAACAGTGGTTGCTCCAGGGATGGGCTGGGTTAGAGGGGAGGGAAGCCCAAGTCCCTTAGTGGTGTTTTGTACATAAACCCTTGCTAATCCAATTGTGGTCCCAGGACCAGCAGCATTGATGTCACCTGGGAATTTATTAAAAATAGGGAATCCAGAGCCCTACTCCAGATCTACTGATCGGAGTCTACATTTCAATGAGGCTCTAGAATGATGCACATGCACTTTGAGGATTGAAAGCCCCTACAGTAGAATACGATCTATTTTGGACTGGATTTTTGACTATTCCTCTCTTCAATACAGATAAGATGGGAATAGAGAAAGATTAGGTAGAAATATGTGAAGCTTATTTCTTCCTTAACTCTCCCAGCCCTATAGCACACTCAAGCCAAGAGCCTAGATAAATTGTTTGTTTCATTTAATTATAAAGGAAAAGGGTATATCTGCTGTCCGGTGTGGTGTCATTGATATGCTATCATCAGTTTGCTTAGAAAAGGATGAATATATGAGTTAAATAATAATAAGAAACATATATATGGCCAACAGGTACCTGAGAAGATGCTCGACATCATCACTAATCCTCAAGGAAATGCAAAATGAGTTACCATATCACATCCATGAGAATGGTTATTATCAAAAAGACAAGAAAAAAACAAGTGTTAGTAAGTATGTGGGAAGAAGAGAACCCTTGTGCACTCTTGATGGGAATATAATACTGGTGCAGTCACTGTGGAAAACACGTGGAATTTCCTCAAAAATTAAAAATAGAACTATCATATGATCCAGTCATCCTGCTTCTGGGTATATATCTGTACCTCCATGTTCATTGCAGCATTATTTATAATAGACAAGATATGGAAACAATCTAAGTGTCCATCGGTAGATGAATGGGTAAAGAAAATATGATACACACATGCACGCATGCACATACATATGAACATTATACAACCATCAAAAGAGAAATCCTGCCATTCGCATCAACATAAATGGATCTTGAGGGCATTATACTAAGCGAAATAAGTCAGACAGAGAAAGACAAATATCATATGATCTCACCGATATGTGGAAAATAAACCAAAAACAAAAATAAAGGAAGCTCATAGATACAGAGAATAGATTGGTGGCTGCCAGAAGCTGGGGGTGGCGGATGTGTGAAATAGGTGAAGGGAGTCAAATGGTTCAAACTTCCAGTTATAAAATAAATAAATTATGGGGATGTAATGTATGGCATGACAACTATAGTTAATAGTACTGTATTGCATATGTGAAAGTTGTTAAGAGAATAGATCTTAAAAGTTCTCATTACAAAAAAAAATCTGTAACTATGTATAGTGATAGATGTTAACTGGACTTATTGTGATCATTTTACAATATATACAATGTCAAATTATTATGTTGTACACATGAAACTAATGATGTTATAAGCCAACTATATCTCAGTGAAAAAATAACAAAAGATTTAAAATAAATAATATTGGTCTACAAAAATAAAACGAATGTTTCATATTAATAAGTAAATTATAAAAACTGATAACTTACATTAAAACAAAGTAACAAAAATCCTACGGTTGTTTCATGTTATTGTGTGTTCTCTGAAATAGTATGTGTTTTGAAACTTACTGTCTGTACATCACAAAACTTTTTAATTTAATATCTGGCTTTACCTTTTTACTAATTGAATAATTTGATGTAAGTAATTTAGCCTTTCTGAGCTTCAATGTGTTAATCTATTTTTTAAAAAATGGCAAAAGCAGAGCATCCTGTAATGAGTATGCTCATAGCTTTCTCAAAGGTCAACTCTGCCCTCTTTCTTCATCCACTCTAGTGACACTACTGCATAATGAAGGTTTGAAGTATGAAGGACCAGGAGATGGACACCATCTTTGGTATAATAGAAAGAGGGTATAGCTGGCAGGCATACCCTTAGGTTCCAGTCCAAGAATTGTATCTGCGTGTACTTAAAAGAATTGCCTAGATAGATGATTACTAGACATAATATGGTGATCACATTTTAAGATATTTAAATGTTGAATCGCTATATTGTATACCTGAAACTAATATAATATTATATATCAACTATCTTTAAATTAAAAAAAAAAGAGAAAGTAAAAAAGAAAAAGGATTGCCTAACCACTGATCATGACAGTTTTCTCTCTGGTAGAATAAAGGGAATGAAATATGCAATCTTTTAGCTCTAAAATGCCAACCTGATTCTTATTAAAAAAATTATCTCAATTTATTTACAACTATTTTTGTTGTAGATACTGTCAATGAACTAATCTATCATCCATCTTAATAACCTTCCTTTATGCCAGCCTTTATAACCAAGGCTGGAGCCAAAGCACCTCATTCTAGTCTCTGTCACAGCTGGGGTAGTCATGGGGCTCCATTCTGGTCAACGTGTTATAAGCAGAAATCTGACTGCACTGTCTTCCACTTCCTCCCTCTGCCTGCCTGGAACCCAGGGAATTCTTGGGTACTGCAGCCATCACTAAAATGGCATTAAGTCAGGGACGCAGTCCCAGACGGTATGGTGTGGTATGTTCTGTTTCACGAGAATAACAAACTCTCTTCGATTTGGTTAAGACAAGGTAGCTGAATTTCTCTGTAACCCTAATTAAGGCCAGTATCTGCTATTATCCAGGCATTGTTTAAGGATCAAGGATTCTCCAGTTGTATTTCAACGTGGGCCAATCTATTGCCTAAATTTTTTTTCCTAACCATAAAATATCAGGAATAATGCCTTCCCACATCCCAATAAAATAAGGGCTTCTACCTGGACTAAGATTATGACAAGACTGAAAAACCTCTGTTGTTAAATTTCTCCTATGACCAAAACAATGATAACCTCTACCTGAATACATGTGTTTGTTCTGGTGTTTCATGTATCCCTTTAGACTATGTGCTCTTGACATAGCATAAAAGGATGAAGAGGGGAACAAGACTACCCAGGAATGCCTGAAAAGGAGGATCCTTCTACATGGTTCTTAGATAGCTGAGAAAATTAAAGGACTGTGAAAACTTGCAACTGAAAAATAAGTGAAAATAAAGGCAAGCATGTTTATCAAAATATGATGAATAACTGGAATATGGTTCAGAGTAAACCTTTTGAAAAGTAAGGAGTAGAATGTGTGTGTGTGAGAGAGAGAGAGACAGAGAGACAGACAGAGACAGAGACAGAGAGACAGAAACAGAGATAGAGAGAGACAGCTTTGAGGACGACTTAGGCACTACAGAAGGAGAACTCTTGTTTTCTTTCCCTTACACCTAGTACAGAGGAACAAAATTGAAGCAGGAAAAGAGGAGAAGGAAGGACAAAAATGAAAAGTAAGAAAGGGAAAGAGGAAAGGGGGGATGATGGGAGAAAGAAATTAGAAGATAAAAGGGAACAAACAAAGCAAAGAGAAAGAAAAAAAAAATCTACACGCCTACGCTATCTGCTGTGGTAGACAAATGCTTTCCTGGACCTCTCTCCTATCTCACCACCTTTATAGATGCAGATGCTATTATCTCTATTCTGAGGTCACTAAAGCAGGCTTAGAGAGAGGAATCAACTTGTTCTTGGTCCCATGGCAGCTAAATGACCCACGTGAGATCCAATACCCAGAAATTCTACAGAATTCTGTACCCCATGCAATCACTGTGATGGCACTAGCCCAGGATCTCTGAAAATTGGTTAGTTAGTTAAATGAATATTTACTGAGTGCTTAGAAAATTCCCTGGCAATATACCAGTGGAGGAAAAAAAATAAATCCCTTGCTTTCATGAGCTTACATCTAGGAAAGGGAGACAATTTAATAGCTATGATAATGTTAATAGCTATGGAAAATTTTTAAGCAGGGTACGGTATATAGGATGTGATTAGATATAGGGTAAAGGTTACTTTTCACACAGAGAGATCAGGAGGAGCTCGATGATGAGACAGAACTTAAAAAATCTAACATAAATAACAGAAGTGAGCTATGAGGATAACCTGGGAAAAACACTCCCAGGGAGGCATAGCAGCAAGAGCAAAAGTCCTGTGGCTTTTAACAGCTTAAGACAACAGGAAAATCAAAACGTATCAGTAACAGTACACTCAAGGTATAGTCTACTCAATTACAGCCAGTCAGTGGTGGAAGCATTATCCATGAAATACCATAAAATGTGTAAAGTGTATAAAATGCTCCTAGAGTGACTGAGTTGGAAAGCGACCGGGTCAGAGAAAAGCTGTCTGCACGAGTCTTGAAGAATATTTTCTGGTGAACCAGGCTGTGTTGTCTCCAGAAAAAAACAGAGAAGAAATAACAAGCAATGTTATGCCCTAGAATTTGAGGCAGGAAAAAGATCCCTGGTAGTGGGTCAGGTCATATTTTGTGTTTCTGTTCCATTTCCTGCTTGAAGGGTTTCCATATTGTGGTGAATCTGTGTGTGGCTGTAATGGGGGCTTCCATCTGTGATCCTGGAAGAAACAGGTCCCAGAGCATAAGCCTGGTCACTCATTGTCTTGGGAGGAAACTCAATTCAGACCCTGGGCAGAAGGACATCCATATAGCACAGCAGATAATCTCCTCAAGACCAGCTGCTCCTTGTTTTCTGGACATGGGATAGGACCCAAATTGTAAAATCTGGGACCAGCTCTGTCCTGGGTGCCACATATTGTTTTTCTTCCTGGCAAGAACAACTGATGTAGCCTTTTCTGTAAGATGCATGCCAATGTGACACAATAGAAGAACAGGCCCATCAAATGTGAACAAGGGATATTGGTGACTGCAGAAAAGCCCTTGTCAAAATTAACACTTATTAATTAGAATCAATTCCCAGGAGCTTACCTTCTGATTTTTGTGCATTTCCTGTTTTTCCCTGCACCCCTTTCTCCTTAACACATGACTTCACCAGGAACTATTTCCTGGAAGGGAGCTCCTTGAGGCAAGGGGCCACATTGATTCTTTTCTGTATCCCCACCACTCAGTAAAAAGTGGGACTATTATAATAGGTATTCAGTATATTAATGGAAGAGAATTAAAATATGTCTTGAGGGTCAAATCAGTCTGAATTTGTTTGACTTTGTCAGAAGATGAGTGATAGACATTTCACAGGTCCCCAAGTGCTAGTCTGTTTTTTAGAATCAAATAAAAAAGAGAGAGAGAGAGGAAAGAAAAAGTGATGGGCATTTTGGGGGTAATTCAAAGAAGAATAAGCCTGATTCTAGGAAGAAAACTTTACAATCTAAGGGGAGAGTCAAAACAGAAGCATATGAGGATGCAAATGGCAATGCTGAATTTGAATAACAGTTCCAGCACAACAGAAGAACATCACCAGACAGGTTACCTTTCATTGCCAAGTGAATAGAAAAATAATAAGTGTTATAGAAGTTCAGAGGAAGGAGAGATTTTCGTCTTCTTAGCTGGCTAGAAAAAGATACAGGGATTGGGGTGGGGGAGAAATACTTGACTTAGCTCTTGAAGAAATGGGTAAGCATTCTACAATTTGAAGGGAGAAGGCAGGGTAGAATAGAATGGGCTCAAGCAAAAGTACACAGGAGGAGCATTTATCTGTAGAAACTGTACATCAGAGAACAAAGCAGGGTGGTTAGAGCAGAGTTGCAGTGCACTGGGGACTGGTGGGGGAGAAAGGGGCAAACGGAGGCCAGAACCTCAGTGTCTGCGAATTCCAGGGGCAATCTGAAACATTTTTTTTGAACAAACTTTGAGGAGCACATAGGTCTTTGTCCTGACACTGGAAGAAAAGAAAAAAAAAAAAAAAAAAAAAAAAAAAAAAAAAAAAAAAAAAAAAAAAAAAAAAAAAAAA
>NW_024349800.1:26461471-26560796 GCF_902729225.1 Pteropus medius | reverse complement strand
AAAGAAAAGAAAAGAAAAGAAAAAAGAAAAAAAAGAAAGAAAAGAAATGTATGCATGCATGCCATGATTTCACTTGCAGCCTGATTTAGCAATGTCTTTTCTAGTTTGCCTCTGCTGTTGCTTTTCCTAATTTCCTCACTGCACAAAGAAAATAAATAAATAAGTGTACTATAGTCTTATTTATCCTTCTTTGGACATTTCTTTACCAGGCAGATGGTCAATTAAGAGCACTAAACAATGACACTGTTTTCTCTGTAAACATTTTTTTCTAATAGCCTAACAAATGTAAGCCTGTGCTGCCATACTGCTGAATACCATCTTGACTTTCTAATTACAAAGAACTGTGTCTTGATAGTTACAATTACAGCTGTAACAATGATGCCGGCCCCGAACAATACCGTTAGAGGCAAAGTGCTTATCCGAATATTCCCAAATAAAGGCTTAAATTTATGCCAGAGATGTAGATGGAGGTTAAATAATTGAGAGGAAAAAAAGGTTGAAAACACTGGTTTAATGCTACAGATGTGAATTTGAATCCAATTACTCTGAAAGACAAAAAAAACTTGAAAAGGTGCTGTTTTCTTCTGTTTTAGTAATCAATAGGTTAAGGGGTGGTTCAATTTAGCATGCTAATATCTCTCATTCTGATATCTGTCTACACTCTAGTATTTTCAAAGCATACTATCTTTTTAACTAAGTGGATTTTTATAAGGTGCAAATGTTGAAATAAAAGGTCAACCATTCTTCAATTAACCCATAAATGAAATAATACATGATTTTTGAGCAACTTGTATATAAAACCAGCACTATTTTAAGGAAGTCATTATAATACAGTTCTGCCTCAATTTCTTCATCTGTAAAATGAGTATAATAATTGTGCTATCTATATAACTACTACCACTGGATTGCAGTGAGGTTCAAATCAGTAGATATAAAGCATGCAATGTAGCAATATATAGTTATAGTAAGTATTTAAAAAGGGGCAGCAAGTGTTCTTGTTGGTGGAAAGTACACTTCAGAATGAGCTTTTCAAACCCTGGAAGAGGAAAGCAAAGGCAAAATGTCTAGTAAGAGGGCATCTACCTCAAGGACGCCAGGGACATACACTACCTCTGGGTATATGCACAGTCTCTCTGTAACTCATGGCCAAAGAGCATGATTACTTCACTTAATGGTATGACTGGAGCAATCCAGAGGTGCACTTTGCCATTAATAGAATTTTGAAAATTTCAACTGAGAAGTTCCTTTCCAGCTCAGTACTGAGCCTTAACATAAGGATTTAGCAATGCTAATTAAGTGGGGTTTTTTTTTTCTTTTTTCTTTAAATGGTCTGCAATCTACTATAGTACTAAGATATCCCGTGGCCTGAAAAATATAAGGACAGCCATGTTTCCAGCCCTGAATGGAGTAAAAAATGTGCTTGATTATTAGCCACATTTTCATAATAACCTATACTTAATTGTGAACCATATACATGCCATGGCCAAGCCTGTTACATATAAAAATTTATTTAGTCTTCCCAAAAACTTTATAAGAAAGTTTATAAGGTGATATCTTATTTTCTTCATTGTATAGATGAGAAAATCAAAGCAGACTGATTAAGTAATGTGATCAATGTCAAACCATATATAAGTAACCATGGATTTTTAAATCTCATAAGCAAACTAATAACGTGAAAACATATAAAGGCCCAAAAGCAAACAATGACTAAGGCCTATCGCATTTGTTAAAACTCTAAACACTTAGTTCCAGGTTTGGTTATGCTCAGTCACCTTATGAGGAGGACGTTTCCCCACCAATCACATCCAGTTCCACTGTACACAGCTGTCACATTGATCTACGGGCATCCATCTAATTACATTATCTTTTCTGTTAAAGCTGTCACTGGTCTCCCCATCTGTACAGCATAAAGGCCAAAGTCCTTTAGCTTGGCACACCCGATTCCTGTGGTCTAATTCTCATCTTGTCTCTGAACATGCCTTCCTCACGGTCAATGTTCAAACTGAGAACTGCAGTTCCATAAATAAGTCTTGCTGCGTCCCACCTTCTTGCCTTTGTCCCTGCTGTCCCTGCCACCCAGAATGGAGGGCAGATACCATTTTCTTTACAGACCTGCCTTGAGCCCACCAGGTGGCACAGTCCGCACCATCAACATGTGTCACCATCTTCAGTCAATGCATCTGAAGCCTTGGTATTGCACAATTTATTTTCTGTTTTCTCCTTTGATGAGACTTTTAAACTCCTATAGAATAGATAATCTGTTTAATGGTTATTTTATCTCTAACATCTAGTTCCATGCAAATAAGTACTTAGTGAATGTTGAGTGAATGTAAAGGTTAGAGAGAAAAGTCTTTATAAGGATCCCAGAACAGAAAAAACCCCACCCAACTTCACTAACCTCAATAGCCAGTCTGAAAAATAACTGTGCCATCACACTTCCTGCTTATCTAGACTAAACATTTAGAGTTATTATCCTTTTCTCTATCCCTTATTTTCCTCCAGTGAATTAAAGATCTAAAGATGAGCCCTCAGGGGATATATGCTTGAGAATATGATGGGCTAAGGAGTGGAGACCAACTATTATCTTTGTAATATTACCTTTTCAGAGATTTCATTGAGTTAGTCAGAGGACTAATGAATTGTCTTGCCAGCCCTTAGAAGAGCAGGGCATGCAATCATCTCTTCAGGTATGTAATTGCAAGCTCCACGACACCAAGATCTGTGTCTAATCCATCTGGGTCTGAATCTACCATGTACACCACGCCCAATAGTTAGTTATCAAATGCATGGATGGGTTAGGCAACCCATTACTGAGAAAAGAGAAAACATTACCTATAGAGTGGGTATGATATTTCAGATTATCTTTACGCAAAGACTCATCTTGCCTTTCCAAATCCTCACACTTTCTAAATTTAGAACAAAAACAGAACTCTATAGGGAGAAAAACTGACTCTGAGATTTTCATCCTGAATAATTGAGAATAAGTGGTGGTATTTACTAAGATGGAAAGACCATGAGAAGAATAGTTTGGATTCAGTTCAGTTGGGCCATGTTCACTGTGAGATGTCTATTAGACATTCAAAGGGAGATATCGAGTAGACAGATGGATTTATGAATCTGGGGCTCAGGGGAGATGTCAAAGTTAGAGATGTAAATTGGGGTGTCAATAACATGGGATTGCACTGGATTCAATGGCCTAGAAAATGTATGAAGACAGAGGAGAGATATAAGATTGAGAGCTGGAGAACTCCAAACTTTAGAAGTTGAGAAGAAGAGAAAAATCCAGCAGAGGACTCTAAGAAGTGTCAATCAATAAGGTAGGAGAGAATGATAGTCAGAAAGCCAAGTGTAGAAAGTTCTAAGGAGCAAGTGATCAGCTGTGTCAAATGCAGCAGAACTGTGAAGCAAGACAAGGTCAGAGACTTAAATGCTGAATGGAGCAAGGTGAAAAACTTCAGAAATTTAGATTACGGTGGTTTACTTCTTACAGAATACATAGTGCTTGATTGTTTGGGGTTTTGTTGTTGTTTCCATTTGATAAGTCATCCTTCAATGCTATTGTGCTTGCTTCCTTGAGTACCATCCTTTCAGACTGTGCGGTGAAGAGACCTCCCTATGTTTCTGGTGGGGGCTTAAACCTGAAGGAACTGAAGCAAGGTCACACATCATTAAGGAAAGGTCAATTCCCAAGCAGAAATTGGTATTTTCTTTTCTCCCATTTCCATATTACAAAGACGCCTCAGGCTTCCCAGCGTTTCTATTAAGAATTCTAAATCTCCCAGCAATGATTTTTAAATACTAGTTTTACTTAGGACAGCTCTCTTTAGCTTGGCTCACCCCCACAATACATCAGGGCCCTTCAATCATCGTAAAAGTCTTTTATCACTCTGCCTCCACTTCATCTTGTTTTTCATCTTTAGACTGACCTTTCCAGAACAGCACATTCATAATGATAATAGCTATAATTAATCTGTTCCACATTACCTCCCTCAATCTTCTGCACATAGTAGGCACTCAACAAATATTTGTTACATGGTTTGAAATTAGATAACTAAGTGCATTCTTAGATCTTCCTTCCTTTTGATTAGTAAGGTTCATTTTATTTTTGTTCTCTTCCCAGCTATTTTTAAATATAATAGAAAAATAGTATTTTCAGATAGCGTATGAAAGCATTTTAATACTTTGATAATTCCATATAATTCCAAATGATCTTTCCCCTCCTATACTTTACAGTAAATAAGTACACAGATGAAAAATATGTATTTAGTATCCGGGAGAAGAGCTATTAAGTATCACCAAAAGATGGAGAATATTTTTATCTTAAGCCAGCCACATAAATACCCATTAATTTTTTAAATGATTTTATTTGGTTGATGGAGTATTACATCTCCAAATTACATAGTTTAGATTTCCCATTACACGCTCCTTATGGATCATATGCATATTCACAAAGTTATACAGAAGATTCTACGATGGGAAGGAGCCAATTTTCATTTTCTCTGTTCTTGTTTGAAGAACCAAAACTGTTAAAGGGATAAAGCACTCAAAAGTGCCTGTTCCAGGTTAATTGCCTCAAATTGCTCATTTAAAGCACCATTATAGTACAGCAAAGCCAGTTAATCTACTCTGAAGCTTCCTTTTTTATGGCTGTAGCTACATTTGGTGAAATGGCACCTTTGGCAAACACCCAAATTGGATAAAATTGCCATTTTTCTTGGAACCTGAAAAGAATAACACATGTTTTGAAATTACTTCATATCATGTGGCTCTAAATGGTAAGCCTGCACATTAGTTTTGCTCTGGAATTCACTCTCTTTGGCATTTTCTGATTTGACCCTAAATTTCCTTTGCTTTACTGATGTGAGTAAACGATGTGCTTTTGCGGACAATACGTAGGTAAAAGTTGGGGGGAGGGTGCAGAGCAAACTAGCAAGAGGAACTGTGGCAATATTTTTAAACATCACAACTGTATAAGAAAATGATGTGTCCCTGACCTGACACTTGTGCACAACTTTCAGCTGACGGTACCTTTATTATTGGAAACACTGTAGCTTGAGAGCCTCTTCAATGCCGACATAACTAGCAGGTGCCACGATCATAATGGTAAAAACATTCACTTATTAATCAGCGCACATAATTCCTCTCTAATGCTGTCAATTTAAGATGGCAACCTGATTTTTTTTTTTTTTTTTTTTTGGAGTGGGGAGGAGGGTCAACAATTTAATGAATCTCTTCTGCATTTTAATTCCAAGCTAGTAATCTGCCTCCGGCTCTTTTCCCTCCCTCACTCTGAGAACATTTCTCCAGATCCTGCTATTAAGCACAATGGGATATTTACCTTCCTACTTCAGTTACACATTAGGATGGAGAAACAGCCAGATAGCCAGACCCTCCAACCCAACCAGCACTAATGTGAACCTGTCACCAACACTCAGTGGTATCACCCTCAAATTCTCTTCTCTCCATTTGTTCATACAGAATCTCCACCCTCCCTGATTCTGATACTGTAGTGCTTTGCAGGTTTCTTTTATTAAACACCACTGGGAACCAGATTCAGAAATGTGCAGTATGTTGACATAGTTAAAATAAATAAATACAACCCATTGCCAGAAATATTAAAAAATTCATCTAAATGTGCTCCTGTCAGAGATGATTTGTTTTCATCTGAACAGGGAAGACTGATGGCTTCCGGATGAACTGGGTAGAAAGACTCCGTCTATTCATTCACTCCTTCATTCATTCATACCTTCATTCGTTTTCTTATAAAAAAGCAACCCACCACCTCTTGCTCACCATGTCAAATGTAAACAGAATAGACTTTGTTATTAGGGGAGATGTGACTCCAAGTGTCTGAGCTGCAGAGTGACAGCCGGCTCCTCTCTGAATTTCAGGCAGCCTCTGTCACTTGCCTTGACAATGAAGGAAGTTAATATATTCATGACATTACCACACATGCATTCGCAATTCACAGCATATTGTATTGTTTACCCCTGTTCTTTTGTACTACTGCATGTAGTAATTTGCCTTCTAGCAACAGAAAAATTCCTCAACTTAAAATTTTACCCTCATTTTATTTACCCTTAATAGAAAAACCACTGCTTCCTGGCCCACCGGTGGTTGGCAAGACCACCTTTCTGCAGAATTGCAAACAGATAAATGTCAGATTTTACATTTTGATCAGATGTGTCTACAGTCATTTCCTATACATATTCCTCATCTTCTGTTTCCCACACCTTCCTTCGGCAGTCACTGCTACCCTTCCTATGTATTCTTAGTATATTTGGCATTTATAGGAGAGCCAGCCCTTACAGGGAAGCGGAGGGCAGTGAGAGTGAGAGAATTGTGGCATGGATTAGGCATCACACCCTAACGATATGGGCGATACCGATGGAAATGAAGAGCATGTGAAGCCCCACTCCTTTCCCAGCTATGTTCAATGCACCCACAGAGCTCATTGTTTTCATCTATAGTAACACCTCCTTTGGTTTCTTCATCACTCCCCTGGACTGGATACATCCTCCCACATGTATGGATCCCTACCACTTACTTAAAACCCATCTATGGGACACTGATTACTCAGCCTCTTTGATCTAACTTATTTATTCTGAAGGGGTGCAGACTTGTAATAATGTTGAATACTTAGACAGATGGTTTTGCTATGATGAGTACTGGGCAGAGTGAGTTGTTATTCTCAGATAACAGCACTATTGTTCTTCAGAATTTCGTTGTTGGGGACCAGAACTGAAACGTGCTTTGATGGCTTAGGGCAACTTTGTGGAGATGGCTGGAGAAGGCAAGCAGTCTGGTTAGCAAGACACAATGGCTGTTTCATTTTCCTCACAGTGATGAGCTGTCTGCATTCTAATGCATGTCACAAAATTCCTGGACTAAGAGAGGCCGGGGGGGGGGGGGGTCACTCAGTCCACTGACCTGCTTTGAGTAGAATCATTTTAAAAATACCCTATGCTAAGAGTCTTCAAGACAACCTATGCCCCTCAGCTGAAGTGAATGTTGAAACCCTTTCTTAGAAGAGACATGATCTTGTCTGCAATTTAAAAGCATCTCCTATTCTGTTAGAGAGAAAGCATTTGGTTGTTCTTTATATTCAAACCCTTTTCACACTTAAGAATTATAATTGAGTTACATTCTTTCAAATTCTGCTCTTATAGTAGGCTATGTGATTCACTGTTTGCTTTTGCAACCTCCTGGTTCCTTTCTACTTGTTATTTATTGTTTCATCTGTATATGTCTACCCAATTGACATGTAAGCTCATAATGGGCAGGAACTGTCTTTTACAAACTCTAATAAAGAAGAAAAGACTCTAGGGTAGTGATTCTCAACCCTGGCTGCATATTCAGATCACCTGGAAAGATATTTTAAAATATTGATGTCTGAGTTAAGTGGTCTAGGGTACGAGGGGATGTGGTAACTTACTAAAAGCTCCCCAACTCCAGGTGATTCCAATGTGCAACCAGAATTGAGAGTGTGACCTAGAGCAGATTGGTTAACATAACTAAATCTTGATTTCGTTAGGTAAGAAGTGGGGATAAAATAACAATTACCTTTTATTTTTATTTATTTATCTAGCTTTTTTGAGAATTAAGAGTCCATGTTTGTAAAAACCTTAACTACAATGCCTGGACCAAAGCATGCATATCAAAAATGTTAGTATTATTGTTGTTAAGATGATTATTTGGCCTAGAGTACCCAACATGCTAATGGAAATCTAGAGGGCACTTAATAAATGAATATTAATATCTTCAGGTCGTTTAGCCAATTAATCCACACACACAAGAAAAAAGTTAAACAATTAATGTAAGTATTCAAGTGACTCAAGCCAAAATATAGTTTCCCCTTACATATCAAAATGTTTGGGGAATATGTGTTTAGCACTTGATCTAGATAATTGTACTTGTTCACAATTTCCTTGTACATAGAGAATAACTATGGTTTGACTATGGTTTGAAAGATTTGGAGCGGACAAATAAAAGGGTCACAATATCTGAAGAATAAAGCCAAAATATAAAAAATAACAAAATCCATATGACAATAAGATTTTGTCAATCAAGAATATTATAGCATTATAAGGATGATAAGATCATCGGGATAATAACAATAATAACTTTCCATATATAATATCATGTTTCATTATTTCATTATAATAGATAAATCTTACAAATTATCTGAGAAATCTAGCCACACTGCCCCCTCATTTAACAGATGAGTAAACTAAGTATAAAAAAGGTAAAATAATTTGGGTACAAATAGGTAAAATACAAAATATGATGAATTAAGATAGCATCAAACCAAGAAACTTGAAAGCAGAAAAGGAAGAAATTACTTCTGATGTAGATGAACAAAGAAAGCTTCATAGAGGTGGTGACATATAATCTATGGGTGGACAAAAGGATATAATTTCAACAGGCAGAAAAAAAGGTAGACCATTTCAGACAAAGGAAACCAATACAATAAGCAAAATAAGGGACCAGGTTGACTAGATAATGTGCATTAAAAGGATAATGGATGATAAGGTTGAAATGGAAGTTTGGGGTCAAATGTTAAAAAGTCTTGAATGATAAGCAGAGCAGAGATCTCAGAGAAACCATGCTTAAAGTAAAGATTTCTTTAGACTGGCCATAAGGAAGCTTAAAATCATACCTTGAAAGGATCAAGCTACTAATAAGAAGTCATTTGAATTAGCACCCCCCAAAAAAGTTCAATACTATTCAATAGAAGACAAAAAAATCTATACACTAAGACCATAACAATAGCAATTTTTAGCATTCAATCATAAATTACTAAACAGTGAAGAGGCAGAAAAATTGGACTCATGATCAGGAGGAAAATCAATTAACATAAAGAGGCCCAGTAGTTACAAAAATTGTGAAATTATCAGATAAGAATTTTAAAACAGTGTTCTAAATATACTTGAGTATTTAAAGGACAATATAAACATAATAAAACAGTGGAAGGCATAGAAAGACCCAAATAAAAGTCCTAGAGATATAATATATAATGTTTGATATTAAAAATTCACCAGATTAGTTTAACAGTACATATATCACTGAAGGAAAAAAGACAGTGAACTTGATGACATAGCAATAGAAAAACTAAACATAGAAGGAAAAATAGCGGAAGAGAACACCTAAAGTGAAATTAGTGATCTGTGGGTCATCTTAAAGTGTTCTATGTAAGTGGTATTGGAATCCTAAAAAGAGGACCAGAAAAATAATGAAGAAATAATGACAGAAAATTGTCTAAAATTGATGTAAACAATATAAACTAAAGATTTTAAAAGCTCAATGAACACCCAAGGAAAACAAATAAAATCACACCTAGACACATTGTAATCAAATACTTGTAAATCAATGAAAAAAGAAAAATTTAAAGACAGAATAAAAATGCACATTAAATAAAAGGCAACAAAGATAAAAATTAGGCCCAAATTTTCATCAGAAGCAATAAAAGATAGAAACAATGAAACTATATTTTAAGAGAAAAGAGTAAAAAAATGTTTATTAAAATTCTATATCCAATGAAAATATTCTTAATAATGAAGGGTAAATATAGGAGATTTTTGTCAAAAAAAAGTGAGATTCATCACTATCAAATTTGTAGCACAGGTATATTAAAGTAAGTTCTTTAGGCAGGAGAAAAATATATCAGACAGAAATTCAAACCCATACAAAGCAATGACACAAACTGGAAATGGAAGTATAAGAGTAACTATAAAAGACTTTTTTCTCATTTATTATTTATTTAAAATATAATTTACTGTGTAATGCAAAAATAACAGTTTTTTTGGGAATTATAAATGTGTAGAGATAAACTTTATGACAACAACAAAACAAAGAATAGTAGAGGATAATTAGAAAAATATTGTTTTAATTTTTTTACATTATACTTACATGAATATAATATTATTTGCATGTGGACTGTAGCAAGTTAAAAATGTTTACTGTAAACCCCAGAACATCCACTAATAATAATAAATAAATAAATAAAACAAGGGACACACTGAAAAAGCCAAGAGAAGACAAAATGGAATATTAAAACACATGTTCATGTAAGCCAAAATAAGGCAGAAAAAGCAAAAAGAGTAACAAGAAACAAATGTGACAAAATGCAAAAATATATCAAAATAGTAGACTTAAACCAGACTATATCAATAATTACATCAAATGCTAATGGCCTGGCAGTAAAATTAAAATATGAAGACTGACAGATTAGAAACCCAAGCTAACTCCAACTATGCTATGTATAGAAGTAAACATTAACTGTAAAAACAGATAGAATAAAATTTAAAAGATGAAAGTTGTATACTATACAATCACCACTCTAACGAAGGCTTAAGTACCTATATTTATACCAGATAAAATAGACTCTGCTCAAGAAATAATTAAGAGATAAAAAGGGATTTTTTTAAGATAAGTGGTCAATCCTTTAAGAAGTTATAAGAATCCTACATGTGACACAATTTTAACAGAGTTTCAAAATATATGAAACAAAAAGTCATAGAACTACAACAAGACATAGAAAAACCTACAATCATATTCAGAAATTTTAACACCTCCTCTCAGTTTAACAGAAGACTCAGATAGCAAATCTATTAACCAATATAAACTAATTGGCATTTAGGTAGCATGACACACACAAAAACAAAATACATATTCTTTTCAAATGTACATGGATTATTCACTCAAATACATCATCTATTGTGCCATAAAAAATGTCAATAAATGTCAAAGGGCACAAAGTATGTTATCTGACTAAAAGGGAATTAAAATACAATTAAATTTTTAAACATTGCAAAACCCACAATTATTGGAAAAATACATTTTTAAAAAATAACCCAACCCATGAAGAAATCAAAAGAAAATTAGAAATTATTGTGAATCAAGTAAATACAACATATTAAAATGCATTGGATATAGCTAAAGTAGTACATAGGGAGAGTTTTTTTAACTTAAAATACTTGTATTAGAAAACAGAAAATATAAAAATCTAGGCTGCCACATTAAGACACAACATTATACAAAAAGAACAAATTAAACTCAAATTGAGTAGAAGAAAGACAATAAAGTTTAGAGTAAAAATCAAAGAAATGAAAAACAGAAAATTAATAAAATCAAACTGATTTATTATAAAGACCAACATTTAATAAATATTTAGCTAGAGTTATCAAGTAAAAAAGAGAGAAGGCATATTTGCTAATATCAAGAATGAAAGAGGAAATAATACTAAAAATTATACATTAATAAGATATTATGGAAAAATTATAAAAGACTTTAGGACATAAATTCAACATATCAAAGAAAAACAACACATTTCTAGAAACAAATTACTGACACCAACATAAGAAGAAATAAAATAGAGTTGGAAGGAAGACAATATTTTTAAGATACCAAGTTTATCTAATTTGGTCTACAAATTTTATACAATATCAAACAGAATCCACGAAAATTTTACCAGGATGTTGGTAAAAATTGACAAGCAATTCTATGAAATTCATATTTCATATGAGAAATCTATATGAAAATGCAAAGAATGTAGGGTAGCCAAAAAATATTGAAGAAAATAAAAACAAATATGAAGAACCCATAATACTTGATTAAAGACTTACTTTAATTAAATATTGCACTTAGTTGTAATTAATTAACCTCAGCCCTTATCTCACACCATATGCAGAAATTAACTCTAGGAAAATATTTTCAATCTTGGTGTTGATAGTTTCTAGATAGCATATGTGCATGCACACACACACACACACACACACACAAAACCTAACCATAAACCATAAATAAATAAAATCAAGCGAACTTCATAAAAATTTAAACTCGGTCATTTGAAAAGTACTATTAAGAAAATGAGATTCTGGGAAAACAAGGCAGAGTGAGAGATGTCCTCAGATCTCTCTCTTTGAAACAACAATAAGCTGAACATCTAAAACTGAACTAAAAACACCCAAACCGTACACCAACACGTCTTAGCGTGGGATCTGTGCATAAGAGCTACCACAGGTCAGAACCCCGGTGTCAGGCGGTGGACTGGGACAAATAAAGAAACTGCCTCTCGCAGCTGCCAGAGCTCCTTGCAGGAGGAGGGGGAGGGGAGAAGGTGAAGCCACTTCTTTGATCAGCCCTGCCTGAAAGTGCCAGGACTTTTCTATGCATCCGCAGCAGGGTTCAGTCATCAGGGTAGAAAGCAGAGAAGTGGGATGGGACTGCAGAGAAACAACAGTTGATTACTACCGGCCCCAGATGCAAAACTGAGGCTGAGTTGCAGCCCCAAACCCCCAACCCAGAGGGCCCCTCCCGCTATACCCTCCAAGATCCATCACTGCGGAGCCCCAGGGGAATCTAAGCAAACGCTACTGAAACTGTTGCTAACACTGACAGGGACTGAAACTGACAGTAGCAAGTGTGAATAAAACCTAAAAGAAAATAAAAGACCTCAGGCTTTATATAAAGCAGGGATCCAAAAGGCTTAGATGCCACCTACTGGAAACTGAAAGAAAAGTGCTTTCTTTGCAGCAGGCTAAAGAGAGACCTTTATATAATAAATCTTCTTTCTGGAAAAACAACAGAATACATTTCCATTAATACCTAGGTGGAGAAATAGTCTGTTAAACACCATGAACAACCAAGGTGACAAGGTATCTCAGAAAGAAAGAGAGAAAAATCTCCAGAAAATGAGCTTACAGACATAGAAATATGTGACTTAAATGACAGAGGATTTGGGATGGTACTTCTGAAAAATATTAGTAAATTCTGAAATGAGTCATATCAACAATGTCAGAAATTGCAAAAACAGCTAGATGAGCAGAGCAAGGAGACTGAAACCCTCAAAAAGAACCAAATAGAACTTCTGGAGATAATAAACACACTGCATGAGCTGAAAAATGAAATAGCAAACTTGGGAAATAGAGTCGACCAAATGGAGGAAAGGATCAGTGATATAGAAAAGAGAAATCTAGAAATCAATCAGAAAGAAGAAGAGAGAAACCGAAGAATGAAAAATAATGAAAGAGAAATACAAGAACTAGTTGATACCAGCAGGAAAGGAAACATAAGACTAATGGGCATGACCAAAGGCGAGGAAAAGGAGCAGGGACTAGAAAGCATTTTTAGACAAATAGTGGATGCAAATTTCCCAAATTAAAAGAATGAGCTGGAACTTGGAATTCAACAAGTCAACAGAATACCCAATTATCTCAACCCAAAAAGGCTTTAACCAAGACACATTGTATTAAAGTTATCAAAAATCAATGACACAGTTAGAATTCTTATGGCAGCCAGGGAGAAGAAAACGGTAACATATAAAGGAAAACTCATTAGACTATCATCAGACTTCTCAGCACAGACCTTACGAGCCAGAAAGAAATGGAATCAAATATTTAAACTATTAAGTGAAAGGAACTACCAACCTAGAATAATATATTCCAGTTAAGCTCTCTTTTAGATATGAAGGAGAAATTAAGACCTTTCCCGACATAAAAATTGAGAGAATTTTCCACTATGAGGCCTGTACTACAGGAAATTCCGAAAGGGGTCTGCTCACCTAAAACAAAATAACAACAAAATATATATATATAATTAGGAATAAAGTGACTGTCAGGCAAATAGAAGCAGAAAAGTGAAACCTTTACTAAGAACAGGGCATTATAAGCTTAAATAATAAGAGGATTGCTATAGCAAGATAGTAATGGATGTTCAGCATACATAGAAACAAATTGAGATAACAATAACTGAAAAGGGGAGGATTCAAAGGATTCAAAGATTTGATATATATATTCAAATATATATATATATATATTTCATATTTGTAATGGTAACCACACACCATAGAGTCAGAACTGAAGTATATAACATAAAACAAGAAGAATCAGAGGCAAAACCCACAAAGGCCAACCAAAATAAAGAAAACAGAAACACAAGGACAAGAAAGCAATGGAAACACCAAGCTACCAGAAAGCAAAAGATCAAATGGCTATAAGAAGACCTCATATTTCTATAATTACCCTAAATGTAAATGGACTGAACTCACCAATGAAAAGGTATAGAGTTGCAGAATGGACCAAAAACCAAAACCCAACTATATGCTGCCTCCAGGAGACACATCTCAGTTCCAAAGACAAATATAGACTCAAAGTAAAAGGGTAGAAAATGATATTTCAAGCAAATTGCATTCAGAGAAAAGTGGGAGTAGTGGTACTAATATCGAATGAAACAGACTTCAAAATAAAAAAGGTAAAGAAAGATACTGAGGGATACTTCATATGATAAAGGGAATCATGTGCCAAGAAGACATAACACTTATTAATATCTGTGCTCCCAATCAGGGAGCCCAGAAATATGTAAAGCAATTACTAACAGAATTAAAGAGAGAAACAGACCAAAACACTATCATAATAGGGGACCTAAATACCCAGCTGTCGGATATGGACAGATCATCCAAACAGAAAATCAATAAGGAAATAACATCCTTAAATGACACATTAGACCAGCTGGACATAACTCACATTTACAGAGACTTCCATCCCAAAAAAGCTGCTTATACATTCTTCTCTAGTGCACATGTAACATTCTCAAGAATCGGCCACATACTGAGACACAGAAATAGCCTCAACAAATATAAGAGGGCTGAAATCATACCAACCATATTCTCTTATCATAATGCTTTGAAACTAGAGATCAACTGCAAAAAGAAATCAGGAAGAACCACAAATACATGGAGATTAAACAGCATGCTACTGAAGAATAACTGGGTCAGAGAAGAAATAAAAAGAGCGATCAAGAGATACATAGACATGAATGATAATGATAGTACAACATATCAAAACTTTTGGGACATGGCAAAAGCAGTCATGAGAGGAAAGTTCATATCATTACAGGCCTACCTCCAAAAACAAGAATGAGCCCCAATAAACAACCTAATGCTTCATTTTAAAAAACTAGAAAATGAAGAACAAATGAGGCCTAAAGTCAGCAGAATGAAAGAAATAATCAAAATTAGAGCAGAAATAAATGAATTTGAAAACAAAAAAAAAATAGAAAAAATAAATTCAACAAAGAGCTGGTTCTTTGAGAAAGTTAATAAAATTGGCTAGACACACTGAAGAAAAAAGAGAAAGGACACAAATAAGCAAAATCAGAGATGAAAGAGGGGAAATTACAACTGACATTTCAGAAATACAAAGGATCGTGCAAGAATACTATGGAAAAGTATATAACACCAAATTTAATAACCTAGAAGAAATGGACCAGTACTTAGAAAAATACAATCTTCCTAGACTGAATCAAGAAGATCTAAAAAATCTAAATAGACTGATCAGCAGTATGGAAATTGAAACAGTCATCAAAAACCTACCAAAAAGTAAAAGTCCAGGACCAGACGGCTTCACCAGTGAATTCTACCAAACATTCAAAGAAGATTTAATACCTATTCACCTCAAACTCTTCTAAAAATTCAAAGAGGAGGCAACACTTCCCAACTCATTTTATGAGGCCAATATTACTCTGACACCAAAACCTGGTAAAGATAACAACAACAAAAAAGAAAACTACAGACCAATATATCTCATGAACACAGATGCGAAAATCTTAAATAAGATACTAGCGAACTGAATACAACAACATATTTAAAAGATTATGCATCACGATCAAGTGGGCTTCATCCCAGGGACACAGGGATGCAAATTGATTAATGTGATACACCATATAAACAAATTAAAAAATAAGAATCATATGATCATATCAATAGATTCAGAAAAAGCCTTTGACAAGATACAGCACTCATTTATGATCAAAACACTTAACAAAATTGGTATAGAAGGAAAGTACCTTAACATAATAAAGGCCATTTATGACAAACCCTCAGCCAACATTATACTTAATGGTGAAAAACTAAAAACCTTCTCTCTAAGATCAGGAACAAGGCAAGGTTATCCACTATCGCCACTGCTATTCAATATAACATTGGAAGTCCTTGCAAGTCCTAGCAAGTTCAATCAGGCAAGAGAAAGATATAAAAGGTATCCAAATAAGAAATGAAGAAGTCAAACTGTCACTATTTGTGGATGACATGATTCTCTATATAGAAAACCCTAAAGACTCCATAAGAACACTACTAGAAACAATAAGCAAATACAGTAAAGTCTCTGGATACAAAATCAACGTTCAAAAATCCATAGTGGTCCTATACTCTAATAATGAAGTGCGAGAAAAAGAAGTGGAAAAAATAATTCCTTTTGCAATTGCAACAAAAAGAATAAAATATCTAGGAATAAATCTAATGAAACATGTGAAGGACCTATATAATGAAAACTATAAGACCTTGTTAAAAGATATCAAAGAAGATACAAAGAAATGGAACGGTATTCCGTGTTCTTGGATTGAAGGAATCAACATAGTTAAAATGACCTTATTATCTAAAGCATTATACAGATTTAATGCAATCCTCTTCAAAATCCCATCAGCATTTTTTAAAGAAATAGAATGAAAAATCATCAGATTTGTATTGAAGCACAAAAGATCCCGAACTGCCAAAGCCATCCTGAGAAAAAAGAATGAGGCTGGAGGAATCTGACTTCAAATTATACCACAGAGAGACAGTAATCAAAACGGCATGATATTGGCAGCAAAACAGACCCACGACCAGTGGAACAGAATCGAGAGTCCAAAAGTAAACACATATTTGTATGGGCAAATAATTTTCTACAAAAAAGTCAAAAACATACAGTGGAGAAAGGAAAGCCTACTCAATAAATGGTGCTCAGAGAACTGGAAAGCCACCTGCAAAAGAATGAAACTAGACTGTTGTCTGTCACCACACACCAATATTAACTCAAAATAGATCAAGGACCTGAATATAAGACCTGAAACAATAAAATGCATAGAAGAAAACATAGGAACTAAACTCAAGGACCTTGGACTTAAAGAGGATTTTATGAATTTGACTTCAAAGGCAAGGGAAGTAAAAGCAAAATAAATGAATGGGACTACATCAAACTAAAAAGCTTCTGCTCAGCAAAAGAAATTGTCAACAAGCTAAAGAGACAACCATCCGAGTGGGAAAATATATTTGCAAGCAACTCCTCCAATAAGGGCCTAATATCCAATATACACAAAGAACTCATACGACTCAATAACAACAAAAAAACAAACGATCCAATCAAAAAATGGGCAGAGGACCTGAACAGACACTTCTTCCTAGAGGACATATGAATGGCCTACAAACATATGAAAAGATGCTCAACATCACCAGCTATTAGGGAAATACAAATCAATACCACAATGAGATACCAACTCACACCTGTTAGAATAGCTATAATCAACAGGACAAGCAATAACAAATGTTGGAGAGGATGCAGAGAAGAAGGAACTCTCATACACTGCTGGTGGGACTTCAAATTGGTACAGCTACTATGGAAAACAGAATGGAGTTTCCTCAAAAAACTAAGACTTGATCTACCATATGATCCAGCAATATCACTACCGGGTATTTACCCCAAAGATTTGAAAACCCATACCCAGAAAGATATTTGCACACTGATGTTCATAGAAGCATTATTCACAGAAGCCAGGACTTGGAAGCAACCAAAGTGTCCTACAATAGATGATTGGCTAAAGAAGCTGTGGCACATATATACAATGGAATATTACTCAGCCATAAGAAGAGTTGAAATACTGCCATTTGCAACTACATGGATGGATCTCGACATAATCATGCTAAGCAAAATAAGCCAGACTGAAAAAGTAGAAAATCACATGATATCACTTATATGTGGGATATAAGCCTAAAAGCAGCAAATGAACAAGACAAACAAAGACTCAGGGACATGGACAATGGACTAGTGGTTAACAGAGGGTAGGGGGTGGAGGAGGATGGGAGAGGTAGACAGGGTAAAGGGGGTCAAATATGGGAGTAGGAGGAGTGTGAAGTGGGTAAAGGGGATCAAATATATGGTAGCAGAAGGAAAATGGACTTTGGGTGGTAATCACACAATAGAATATATAGATGTCAAATTATAATGTACACCTGAAAATTATATAATTGTATTAACTGATGTTACCCCAATAAACTTAATTAACAAAAAGAAAATGAACAAGCAAGCAATAGACTGGAAAATAATATTTGCAATATATACATATATATATATATATATGCCAAATAACTTTGTATCACGAATGTGTAAAACAATCTCTCAACTTAATTATAAGAACACAAACAACCCAATATAAAAATGGGCAAAAGATTCCATCAGACCTTTTACAAAAGAAGATGTGCAAATGGCTAATAAGCACATGAAAAATAGTCAACAACAATCATCATTGAGAAAATACAAATCAAAACCATAATGAGTTACTTCTATATACCTATCATATTATAATGGTTAAAATTAAAAATGTTGATGAGGCCAATTGCTGATGAGGATGTGGATACTGGAACAGGAACACTCAAAATGCTGGTGGTCATATAAAATGCCATAAATTTTTAAAGCAGTTGATCATTTCTTATAAAATTAAACATATACTTACTCTATGATCAAACAATTCTTATTTAACTATTTATCTAAGAGAAAGAAAACATTTCTACAAAAAGCAACTTTCTTCATAATACCCCAAAACTTGAAACGGTCCAACTGTCAATCAAAGTTGAATGTAGAAACCACTTATGGTATATCCACACAAGGGAGTACTATGCAGCAATAAAAAGAGGCTACTGATATATCTGACACCACCATGCTGCATGATTGAAGTTATTAACAAAGGATTACATATTGTAGAATTCCTTTTACATGAAATTCTGGAACAGGAAGAAAACAAGATATTGTAACTGAACACAAACTAATGGTTGCCCAGGAACTAGATTGGTAAGGTGGAGTGAGGACAGGCATTGACTGCAAATTTGCATGAGGAATCTTACTGAAGTGATGGGAGTGTTCTATATCTTGATTGTGATGGCAGTTACACAAATGTAGATGCATAGGAAAACTCGTCAAACTTCTATAAATGGGTACATTTTATTATATATAAATTATACATCAATTGATTGGGTCCTGTTAATTTCAAAGACATATAAACATAGAACAATAAATTAGGTTTGGGAAAGTATTTTTGCCTAAAGAAGCATACCTTTAGGACCTCCAAGAAAAGAATGCTACTGTAAAGATTCACTAGGACTGGAATTTGAACTAGAAGTTATCTGAAAATCTCTTTGCAGCAGACACCTCTGCTGCAAATTTTAAGATGAGGGAAGTATGGGACAAGCAGGAAGGCAATCAAACTTAAACTCGCTGAGTAGTTTTACTGTGTCAGGTTCCACGCTAAGGGTATTTCATATATTATATTGCATGCTTATCAAAACAATATGCAATAAGCATTATTAAACCTTTTAAGTAACATGCTCAAATAACAAAACTAAAAGTAGAGGTGTTGAGATGTGAATGTATACCTGTTGTCTCTAAGATATAGTATCTCTTATCAGTTGCTGAGGCAATCCTCATCAAATAATTGCTGAGGCAATATTCAACAAAAATGCAAGGAGAGGTTATTTCTGGTCCATTTTTGAGAGCTCTGCCCCTAAAAGAGAATGAGAGCTTCTATCTCTGAGAGAGATATTAGAAGTTGAGAGTGAAGAAAATACTTAAAATTTTTGAAATGGAAATTTTGAAATAAAAGAGAGTCGAAGATACTTATACTTGATGGTTAAGTAGACCTGATTTCCAGTTTCAAGAAGCCTCTTAAAATTTCCTTGATAACTAAATAAATTAGTATGGTAGGATGATACTTCTACATTAGCAGCTTTCAAAATAACTGGTCCAAGATTATGTTTCTTATGAGAATCATTTTGGTTGGCTGTCTCCAGTGTTATCACGCAAGGGTCTGGATTGTTCTACATTTTTATAAATTATTCAAATCCAATTTTGTGAAGGCATAGCAGTATGATTTTCCCCTTTGAAAATGGTATAAAGTTGAGGAGAAGAGTGCTATGGATAAAAAAATTAAAAAATTTAAATTCCAAAAAGAAAATTGAGATTAAAACAAAAATACAACTTAGTACTAAATGTGAAGTCCTGTATTTAAGTTAAAAACCTCAGAGGCATAATAAGGAATAAAAGGACCTGGATTATATGACGTTCATTGAAAAGAGATTGTAAGGAACTGTGTGAAATAGAAGTACAACATGGACCAAATGTATATGAGACTAAAAGAATCTTCAAAGTGTCTATAAAGTTTCCATAATGTTCTGGGCTGATCAGGTTGAGTGTTGTGTTCAATCTTAATAGTCACATCTTAAGTTAGACTTGTACAAACTACAAACAGCTCATTTAGAGGAAGGTGATCAGAACAGTGACTATTCAGAAAACACATCTTGGAAAGAACATGGGAAAAAGTTGAAAACGAGAAGGATTTGTGGTCAAAGGTCTGATAGGTGAACACTGATTTCGCTTTTTTCGGTGAGAATGATCAGTACATGAAAAAAGTGTCTAACAGTCCACAAATGAAATGGGCTGCCTCACAAAGGGAAGAACTTCCTACTGTTAGAAGTGCTGGAGAGGATGGTAAACGGTAATCTTTTATGAGTGTAGATGATGTTCTAAGATTCTATGCCTTCGTTGTTATCAGATACGAAGAATGTTATAGACCTAAGGGATCTGGCCACAGTTTAGTTGTGAAGGATGAATTAGAGGAAAGAATTCGAAGGCAGTTTCATAGATCTTTGAGTTAGGCGTAAAAGGACAGGAAGATGAAAGACAAGAAGAGGAACAGATATTTGAAGGAAGTATAATAAACCCTATTCTATAGTAGATTTTAAAGTTTTACAGAGATGCCAATGTTATAACTGGATATATATATTTGGTTGATATTATTTGCCAACGTAGGGTCGTGTTTCATAAGAAAAAGGTAAAGGAGTTTTTCGCAACTTATTAGCCAAAAAATAGTTGCCGAAGATGAGAGTGGGAATGACATCTTAAGGGAAGGATGTGTAGAGACAGGGGAAGAGGATAATGATAGAACTTTGAGGAATGATTACTTTTCAAGGTTAGAAAACAGTAGGGTTAGAGAAGGAACATCAATAGGAGAAAATTGAAATGTTTACAGAAACCAAGGAAAAAGAGAATACCAAGGAGGCAAGGGCCATTGAAGGTAGTTTAAAATACTGTAGAGGGTTAAAGAAGACTCAGAAAATTCCGTTTAACTTGCCCATCAGGATTTGAACGTGGGAGATAATTTTCTGTGAGCTAATGGATACAACTGTTAGTAAATAGAAGCAGTGGGTGTTTCTTTCTTCCTTTCTTTCTTTTTCGATTAATTAAGTGGCAAAGGGAATAATGGTGAGAGAGCATGTTGATTATCAAACAAGATGAAGGCAATTTTTTTTTAAGAAAAGTAAATGCATTTGTGTATTTCTATGTAAACAAAAACAATTGGAGGAAAAAAAGCCAAAGATGCCAAAGAAGGAAGAGGTGTGTTCTGCAGTCTTGGGAAAACCAAGTAAAGGAGACAAATTGCCCCATGGAACTGAATGACCTTGGGTAGCTGCTAACTCTCATCTCAGTTTCCTGATAGGGTGCCTGAGATAACTACTTTTAAATGTCACTGAGAGGCCTACACGTGGAGTATGTAACAAGTCTAGCTCAGTGCTTGATACATAGTAGTTATTATTTTTAAAAACCTAGGATTTCTTTTGGAAAGGAGATGGAAACAGGAGGGAAAAGAAGGAAAGATGAAGATATCAGGGAAAGTTTCAGAGAGTGAAGCATGGTGACAGATGGAGAGGAGGAAAGATTATGGAGGTTGTACCAGATGGCCTCTGCTTTTTCAGTAAAGTAGGAAGGAAGGTCATCTGTTCAGAGTGAGGACGGCATAGTTGAGAATGAGGCATGAAAAAAATGTAGAAAAATGTTAGAACACTTTTTTTTTCTCCTGAGAAAAAAATGGATATACAGTTCAGAGAGGCAAAAAACATTGAGATCCTGAGGAATAAGATGCCTAAAAGTGAGGTTAGGGAAAGAGTTTAGCAGACCCAATGGCAACTTTCTCATAGATGTATCTGGCAAAGCCTGACAGTTTGTGAATAAATGAGTAGCCTACAAATGGTAAGGTAACTCATTTAGGGAACTTGACATGATGTAGGGCACTGTAAGAAGTGATTCTGGTGTATTAAGAAGGACCACTTGGAAGCAACTAAGATGGAGTCCGGGACCTGGGGAAGGCCCCTGAAGCTGGAGAGAGGGTAAAGAACTGGGATAACTGAGATGGTACTGAGGACACGGGGGCCAAGATAAGAGTGAAAAACAGATACGTGAGATGAAAAGGAAGCGAATGGCTAGAAGGTAAAGTTGTCATAATGAGTGAGAAGAACTCTTAAACATGGATTATTAAAGTTGGATCAGTCTTAAGAGATGAGTCTAAAGTAGTATAAGTAGAAGGGTGGCAGGAGTGTAAGAGTATCAAGGCCATAAGAGTTGAAGGGGTTAAGAAAATTTTGTAAAAGGTATGAGTTTAGACATCAATGGAGATTCTCAAATTATTGAGCTGATAAAAAGAATTAAGGAAGAAAAACATAACACAATAGGAACATTAGAGCTTCCTTAAAGAAAGGTGAAAATAGGAGTTAGATGACAGTACCAAGGCTATGAAGAGACGTTTAAAGGTGTCATAAAATTTCAGAACAAAACATTTATCTGGGAAGCAACAGCTCTAAGTTCGAAGCATGGTTTTGCCACCAAGGAGCTGTTAGGTTTTTCAGCTAAACAGTAAGAGATTTGGACTCTGAGATTAACTTCCAGTTACATCTAATAACTGAACTCCAAGACTGAGACAGTTTGCCAGAAGCATACATTCAAGTTAGTGAGAAAAGCTACATGCTCATGCAAAAAGAATTAAAAACAGAAAAGAGCTAACCGTACCAGACAGTGTTGGGATGTTAAGTGAGTGGCTAGGCTATTCTAACTACAGATGTATCTCAGGATAAGAGCTCCATGCTAAAGTCACCAACTTTCATTAAAGAGACATGAAGCTCCATGTTCTTGGCTTTTGAACAAGAATCAGAATTACTTAATGTCACTGCCACCAAGGCATGTCTCCCCAGTCAACCTGGTGTTTAACTGGATGTCTAATCCAGTGAAGCTCCAGGCCAGCACCATCCCCTCACTCTAAGGAAGACTCGGTACAGACTGAGAAGCACAGCATGGTCTTCAGCAAGCCTCTCAATCCCAATCCTGGCAGTTTCAAGGGATTTTTAGCAAACTCTCTAGAATCTGCCTCTGCCTTCCACCCACTACACTCTACACTCAGTCTCTGCCTTAAATAACCATGTCTACTTACTTGTTATCTCCCATATGTCATGTTTTCTTCTACTCCAATAGTGTGATTATAATAGCACAGGTAATTCATTACTTTCTTTTAGCTTTATTGAGGTATAAATGGTATTCCAAAAATTGCACATATTTAATGTATACATCTTGATGAGTTTGGACTCATTACCTTCTGAACAGGTCTGAAACCAAGTCCCAGGAAACTTGGAGTGCTGCTGAGTACAGCCTTTACTAACAGAATTCTTACAACCTATAGAGTAACCATACTAGGACAGACCCATTTTATGTTTGTAATCCTGGTGTAAACAGAGGTGGCTTTTCCATCGGGCATGGTGCTGGGGTCTACCATGCCATTAGGGATCCACAAAAGTGTTTGAATTTTGTTCTCTTTGAAAATAAGAAGAAAAAAATGCATATTATAATAAATCCAGCCTTGATTATATTTATCTTTATACAATCACAGTTATAAAAGGTAATTTTTAATTTTCTTTTGCTGGAGGAAGGGGCCCATGAAGGCAAAACTGCCTAATACAGCCCTGTGTGTAATTGTTAATGGCTTATTTTTCCTCTTAAAATTGTGTTAGTTTCAATGACAAAATTATATGGTGACCTTACATTTAAGAAAGAGGAAGAGAGAAGTGTGGAGGAGATGCATGCCGGGAGACAGAAACCCTCAAACCTAAAGTAAAATACAGATGATGACCTATTTTGTACCAATAGACATGGTACACACTTACGGTCATTTTTTAAAACTCTGTGAATTTATCGAGCTCTGAAGTCTTCCTTCCATACTTAGAATTATTCTAAGAGAAGCCAGTTCACCAGGTGGGACATCAAAAACTATATATGAGAGAAAGGGCAGGAAGGTAGTGACTCCATCCACTGTGAAAAAACCTTACCCCAGGAGCTACCCACTCCACCATCTGTTTTCTCCCTTCTTCCCCCTACCCCCCGCTCTCTCTCTCTCTCTCTCTCTCTCTGTCTCCCAGGCTGCCAAGTTTTGTTAGAGTTATTTTTGAAAACATGCTGATTAGCTTTGCCACAAATTCCTGTTCTCTAACCCCTCACTGTGGCTCAGCAATCCTTCTTTTCATCTCTTGTTAGCTCTGTTTACTCCTCCTCTGATGGCTTGGCACAGAGTGGGATGAGAAACAGGTCGGTCTTTCAATCACTTAGCTGAGTCTTGGTTGAGGACCTACCACAATGCCCAGGACAAACACAACCAGGTCCTGTCATAGACCTGACCTCAAGTCACTTATAGTGTAGTGAAGAAAGCAACATGATTCACCAATTTTTTTTTTTTTTTTACATACCTACTATGTGACAAACAGGATGAGGAACATCTAAATATTAAAAAGTTGAATTTAATGTGGGCTCTCCTTCTCCCAAATAATTCATTTTTCACATATGTGTAAATGGGTTGCTAACAAGCCAAATGTTGTCTCTTTTTATTTGAGAGTGGAGACCTGATTATGCTAAATTCACCTGAGTGCAGACTACACAGTTCTCTGCAAAATTTAATCCAACTTCCACGATAGACATCTCTTTGCTCTTAATTTGGACCCCCTCCCAAATGAAGACATTAATGCATACATTTCTACATTAAAACCAAAGTGAATACAAGCTTATTTTTAAATCATTAAAACCCTTGGCCAAACAGCTTTCCAGAGCATGTTGTTCCTTAGTTAGAAGCTGTCAGAATCACTTAAAAACAAAGCTGAGCAAAGTGTTAAATAAACGTACAAGAAGAGCAGAAGGGGCCATTCAAATATTGCCGGGTAATCCAAACCCACTGCGGATTTGGGGAGAACGCATCTGCAGACTCTGAGAGACCACAACGCTGATTAGCTTTTTAATCTTACCCCAGTACGGATGGAAATTTTTCCTGTTACTGAGACACGAGGAAACTATTATATCTTCGTAAAGACAAATATCCATTTCAGTAAGTAATTTAAAGCACACACTGTAGAGAACATGTGTGGATATTTGGCATAGAGCAAGAAGTACTAATAAAATAACTTCTTTTTAGCTGGTCTTTTCTAGACTAAAAGAGAAAATTAATGGTATCTCCTTTCTGGTATTTACCATATTCTAGATGTTTACAGATGATCAACTGTTAGAAATAAAGAAGTTTTATGCAAATAAAATAAAGGAAGGAGGACAAGAGAAATCCATCACTATTTTCTGTCCTTAGATGTCATCAGTATTTAACTAACACTGTTGATGTCAGCCTGGCTAATGACTCTGTCTTTCATTATTTAGATATGTCTATACCTGAATAGCCCTGGGACTCTCAGTCATACACATTTGGCATCGACACTCTTTGCCCCTTTAGGATTTGATGATTTATTCTAGGAAAAAATGCATTTACATTTTAAAATGACTATTATTTCATGACATGATCGTGAGGCTAAAAGAAGACTGGGGATTGATGATATTATGGGGTACTAAGAATAACTTCACTCTAAAAACCATACATCTTGCCAGCTGTCCCCTATCCTTGCATCATGCTGGGCAAAGGAAAGATGCATTCGGTGTTCATATTTAGTCAGAGCAGGGGGCTGACTGTTGTGATGGAAAAATCCTTATCCTGTCCTTGTCATTACCCTCATGGAGCTTACTGTAACTTGTGTATTGTACATAAATATGAAAAAGGCCAAATATAATATTTAATTAGTGGAACCAGTAGAAACAAACAGTAGAACAATCAGAGTGGTGTGAGATAAGTAAAGCGCCTAGTACTGCCTGGCTCCTAGTAGGTGCTCAAGTAAATATTTGTTAAATGAATGAATAAATATTTTTCTATACTCCAGATGATGCCTCTGCGCTATCATATATTTATTTGAATCTCCATTGGCAAGTATGGGGCTTCAAGATTCTTAACCATTTTTCCTCCTGGAAAATTGGCTTCTTAATGTATACAATTTAACAAATGAGTATTGAAACAACTAAATTCGTTGACTATATGTCCAGGGAGGTTTCTGAGATAGGGGACTCTCCTATGCATTAGAGGAGACTTTTAGCGAAGGCTTTTCCTGGATCTTCATTCATCACTGCTCTGCAGAGCGCCTGTCCCTCTTTAAATCATTAGTATCTGTCAGACTCTTCATACTAGCTTTCAAGTGACCAAAAATCATTTCATAAAATTTATTTTTCTCTAGTTTATGCCTATTACATTGTATTATCTCCTGGATCAAGTTAAATAGTTCCTCTTCTTCCTTTGCTTTCTACCTTTGAAATTTTTGCGGACTATAATTATTCCCCCTCTTGGCAATGGCTTCAATGAATTATCCATTTTCTTTAATCCACCCAGATAAGTGGATTCTTCCATGGGCTTAATCATCTTGTTACTCTAGCCTGGAGTTCCTCTCATTGCTGTTCATTTGTTCTGAAAGATGCCTCAAACTGAACCCTGCACTCTGGGTAGATTTTTAAGAAGCAGATGTTCCCTTGGTATCCCTATGATGCAATTTTATTGCTATGTGGCTTTTTATGGCATTATCAACAATTTGTATTTTCTCCGAAACCGTTTAAAGTTTTGCAAAGCTTTATTTTCATTTATGGGTCATCACTTTATTTGAATATGAGAGGAGGGTGAGGAGACAAAGAGAGAGAGAGACTGTATGTATGTGTGTGTATAAGGTATACAAGATATAACACAGAAAAGATTCTAAATGCATTTACATTTTTTAGCTAAAGAAAGAGTTTCATTTGAGTTTGCAACTATCCAGCTTTACTTAACAATCTTAAGAGCTCTTAGTAGTTTATAAAATATTGTTTTATAGGTAGATAGATACATATATGTATGATTTAATCTTGTGGGGGCAGAATTATTCCCATTTTACAGATGACAAAAACCACCAAGAGCATCCAATAACCTAATGAAGCAAGGGGCAGATCTGGGACTCAGCCCTGGATCCCACGACTCCCAGGCCAAAGTCATTTCTGCTCCAAAACAGCTGCCTCCTCCATCACAGCTGTTGTTTAGAGAAGCCAATTCCAGTTTTAGATACTGCATATATAATAAACATCATGGTAAACTTTATACTCAGCCTCAAATACTTATTGTATACTTTGTTTTATCAGATTGTTTTGCAACTATCAAAGGGAGGGAAAAAAGAAAGAAGGAAAGTGGAGTGCAGCTCATGTTTTTCTTTGCAGAGACCCCTGTGAAAGACTGGTGTCAGGAGCCAAAGACAAGCCCATTGTTCCAAGTTTTCTCTGGAATAATGAGAGAGACTAAACATCACCATGCTCTGGTGATAATAAAACAGAACACACGACATGGAGAATACAGTGATGATTTACCAGGCTGAGAGTTCCCAAATTATGAACAGGTTGTCTTCCAAATGTTCTCTTGAAGGAAGTTGTTTAGAATAATGAATGCAAGTTATCATGGGGGGAAAAAAACTCTTAAAAATGAGGTTAAGAGTTTAGGTCTTAGCCACAAAAGCCTGGCTGTAGATGCTTGGATTATAGTACCAGGTGTCTTGGTGTCTTTATAGTAAAAAAAAAAAAAATTGTGTGCTGGAATGTCTAGGATACAAATCCAAGCCACAGCCCCAACCATTGTGGTGAATTAAATCATGATTCCCAATCATCAACATCCAGGTGGGATCCTATGGCTTGGGGAAGGGACTCCAGAGGGGAGGAGACAGTGAGGGCCCTTGCAGAGGGGAAGAAATAGCAGTTGAAAGTAGAAGTTTTTGTGGGGGTCACAGACTCCTGCCAGGTATGCTCTGTAGAGAGGTCTCTCCTTTCTTAACTCTTGCCAGCCTTGGGGGCTGAGCCACTACCTTCCCTTTCCGTTATCTGCCACTTGTTGCCTCAGTTTTCCTTTGACCAGAAACATTATAGATCAGAAGAGAGGCCCAGGGCTTCCTCTTCATGTTCCATTCATGAAGGCAGCACACACAGCGATGCTAAAGATTGATTGTTTATACTCTTTCAGGTCCCTGTGCATAAAGATCATACCAGAAGAAACAGATTTCATGCCATGCTTTGCTCCCTTGCTGCTCTATCGGTATCATTCTATAATTTAACAAATACTTATTTAATAGATAAATTTGCAAGATGTCATTGGTCAAAGTGTATCAGTGGCTTAGGTTGTGCCTAATCAGAGGATTTATATCTGGTATCATCTACTATAAATTATCCAGATTAACATCCTTGTTCTTAATGTCATCTAGAAATTTGGATATAATTTCTAAGGCAAATTATCAAGATTTTCCCCTTGTAGTCACTCATGTAGGTGGGTTCTGGAGTTTGCCTGGTTTACAAGGTTTTTGCCCTTTATATAGTTATTTATACAATGAGAGTAAAAATAATACCTACTTTAAAGGGTTGTTAAGAGGATTAATGGATTGGTCCTTGTAAAGGACTGATTCCAGTGATTACCGTAGAGTAATCACTGCTTCCTCTTATTATCATTGTTGTCTTGTTATGCTTCAGAGTTACATGAATTCTAGCTTTCCTATGGTATTTTATCAAGAGCATTAGGAAGGTCTATTTCTACAGGGTCCTCTGACATTGGAGGATATGAGGAGATGAGCTGGCGCCTGTAAATTTATAATGACCTCCCAAACTTGTCCAGTGGAAGATGGCAGTGTAGAAAGAAGCGATCTCTCTTCTTTGCTCTCACCACTACAGAGATTGGTCTGCCCAAGCCCAACCCCAGATGGAGATGGCCATAAGATCAGTGAGTAGACAAAGAAGCAGCAGCGTATAACAGTGATAAACATGTAGTCTGGGGGACAATTGTCTGGGTTTGAACCCCATCTCTTCTCTTTAATACCTATATGACCTTGAGCAAGTTATATAAACGCTCAGTGATTCAGTTTCCCTACCTGTAAAAAAGAGATAATGATAGTATGTACTCACAAGTTTGTTGCAAGGATTAAATGAGTTAATGTATATAAATGATGTAAAATAATACCTGTAAGTATTATAGAAGGAAGTGGAAAAGGGGGTGATAACCCAGATACAGTTAATAATAACGAGCAGCCCCCTCCAGTGGCTTTTCTTGAATCCCATATGTATTCAAGATGTATTTATATGTCAAGTGTGTTTACCAACCTGTTTTTTCTTTGAATCTTTTTTGCATATGTTTGCATTTTTCTACCATAGTTTCTTGACATCATCCTAGCTTTATTATCAACTTTAGAACAGATGAAAAAATTTCAACTCCCTTGCATGAATACTCTGAGTCTGCATCTAGAATGTATCCAGATTTTTCCCTTTAGTGTCTAGAATGATAGGTGAGAAGCAGTCAAACCTATGTCTGTCTCTGCAAGAGGCATGACCCAGCCATTATTCCTGTACAATTCCTGCTGTAAAGTGATAATAAATTCTTCTTTGATCAAGCCCTTTATCTAAGGCTATGCAATTCCTTGCAAAAAACAATGGCCTGCAATGATGAGAAACATGGGACAGAACAACTGAGTATGCCAGACTAAATCAGGCATCTGCTCCTGTAATTACCCCTCTGCCCCTCTGAGCTTCATTTTTCTTCTCTATAAAATGGACATAATACCATTTACCATTTGGTGCACCATTTTTAGAGTACTTGAGATCATGAAATATTATTGCAATGCTTTATTTTACTATAATATTCTTTCTTGGTTTCATCAAAATCTGCATTTACCCATGGGAGCATGTTATGAAGGTGAGCACTGTTTTTCATGTGTGGCGAGGCAGAAAAGGTTTGAGAATAGTTGATCTTAAGGACTGAATGGATTGCATGCCTCTCAGGAATTTCTCCACAGAATTTTCTTCACCTAAACTTCTGATATGTCTAGAGAGGCAGAAGGTTCACAGTTGTGCTTCCTGAGAAGTATGTGGAGTGTCATTCTTTCATGCTTTGGGTTTGTGCAGAAATGGAATGCCTAGTAGCCAACCAAGCTGACACAGGGGCTGACATTCTCTTATGAACATTAAAGACCCTGATGAGGACACTTGGCTGAATTGAAGGTCATCTTTCCTTCCTATGGAAGCAGTTCAGAGGAGTCTCTGTAGTCAGGGCCAAGCTTCTCCTAATGTGGTTTGGGGTTACCTCTGGCACACAGACAAAAGCCCAGTCAAGACCCTGGTGTCCTAGATCAAGGGAATGACTATAGTAAACTTAGTCTAGAAAGGACAGAACATATTCTCAATCATCTAGTAGACCACCTTATAACCAAGTACTGCCACATGATTTCAGTGCTCAGGTTTATATGAGAGTTTACTGTCATATTTGTACCCAATGATCACATATAGTCAGAGAATTTCTGGCTGGCTTTAGGTGATTATGTCCTAATGTTAATGAGACAGCAGTCATCATGTATCTGGTATTGTACTCTTGTTGGATTCTTTTACTAATTATAAAGACAAAACTTCTGTTTTACAGTGATCAGCTGCAATTGAAAGATATTTTCGCAGACTAGGATTTTAGCTTCATAATTTATTTTATAAATCTAGAATGTTTTGACATCATGAAAATGACAATGTGGTGGAATAATGTTCTACATTAATTGTCACGGGCTAATGAGAAAAGAACAGAGACAGACTTAATATATAAATGGGGTTTTGTATCAAATGAACAGTAAATGACATCACAGCACCTGGTAGAACTGCCAAAGGTTTGATAGTTGTTTAAATAGAAAATTCTAGTTGAATAATTAGATTATCACAGGGCATAAAGTAGCATGAGCATAGTGAACTCAAAGAAACGCATGCAGACAGAGCCATAGGCACCATTCACGTTGCTCAGGGATGTTCTGTGAGACCCATATTTGTGCATCACAATGTAAAATACTTCATAAGGACTAAGCAGTAATAAATAATGAAGAATTTCCTATTAAATTATATTTTTAAATTATTTTTTAGTATCAATTTTTGGGTGGACTATTAAAACAATGAATTGTGGCCTGAATTAGTTATTTTTAAAAAAGGAAAAGTGACTACAGTGATGACTAGAATTTAATGAATGGCACATCAGTTTCAGCATTAGGAATATACAAGTTAACAAAAATGAATCAAATGCTTCTATGTCTTTTTTCCCCAGTTAAACCCACATAGATCATTTAGTTCAGTAAAACAACATCATCATCTGCCACATTAAATCATTTTGAATAGTTTTGTCTGCCTATTTTTACTTGTATATGTTAAAAAATAAACTGAGGCATGTTAAAGCTTTTAAGGGTTTATATGAGCATTTATCCATTCGGATCAAACAGTGCCAAACTTGAAGCGGTTAGGAGTACTCCACTGATAGGAGCCGGGGGAAAGACTTATATAGAGAAAGTACAGGAGCAAAGAAAAGAAATTATTTGATTGGTTATAGTTGAAATCTTAGTTGGTTGTTTGTGATTGGTTGTCCTTGGTGTCTTGATTTTGTGACCTTGAGGCATTCACAGACTTAGGTTTGGGTTTGCTTCTGTAGGCCACCACGACATTGGAGCCACCTCAGTCTAATGGCCTCCTTGTTTAATTAATTTAACATACGAAATGTAAAGTTTTGTTTCAATTTTTTAAATAAGATATGAATTATAAGCATGTTTGCACATACTTAGGTAAAATATCATTCAAAAATTAAGACAAAAATGAAAGCTTATGATATTTTTTTCCTCCAAAAGTTTTCTTTATTCAAGAACTATCTAAGATTTTTTCAAATGGATAAAGGTTTTAGTAGTAAAATTTAACATTGATGGAATGCCTATTATACATACATAATTAGGTATTATTCTCCTCATTTTAAAAATAAAGGTATATAGCCTAAGAGAATAAATGACTTGGCTAAAGTCATGTAGTCACTAAGTAGCTGAGTAATAATTTGAAGTAAATTATGCATAGTTGCAATTTTTGTTCTTTTCTCAAGACAACAAACGCCTCAAGGTTTGAGCCAGGAAAATACAGAGGGACAGTTAACAAAAACAGTGGAAGAGGTGACCGAGTAATCCTTATTCTTGGCACATGTACACTAGGTCCAGAAATCTGATGAAGGTACTGTTAATCATTATGATAAAAGGTAACTTGCCATAGAATAAAAAGCATTCTATATGAGCTCAGAAGTACTCACCAAAAGTGAAAAGTTATTGTGTTTTGTTTTTTCAATTGCTGCATGAATATCACTTATCTCCCACTTTTAACACGATATCAATATTCGCTATTAACAAATGTGATTTATAGGGAATACAACTGCTTTGCTACTCCTCTGCCCCCCTTTTTCTCCCTTCTCCTCCTCCTTCTTCATCCTATTTCACCTTCCCTTTCTCCCTTTCCTCCTCTTCCTCAACCTCTCCTTCTTCATTATTTTGCTGTTTCTTTCTCCTGATATCACTGTCCACCTCCAGAGCCATTTCACCCATGTTGATCTTCTAAGTAGTAAACTTTGCCTTCCAAGAATGACTTAGAGAGATTCCAGCCCTACTGCCCAGGGCAAGAGAAAAACGTTTCATTTATCTTATAGGTAGATTATGATGTTCCAACTCCTGAGAATCCAAAATTCTTTAACACTGAAAGACAGTATTTGCTGGAGGGAATGAATATATCAGAAAGGCATAAGGCCTTTCAATAAAAGCAAATCAAATATTTATTGAGCACCTACCATGTGTAAGGACTAGAGTAGTCGGTAAAAAATGAAGGCAAGAATAGGGCAAGCCTTGCCTTCAGATCGGGCATACAAATTTTTAAATTATAATGCAAGGTAAATAATTGCTCAAGGCAATTATAGAAAAAAGTTAAAAGGAGATCTAAAATTAATATGTAAAAAATAGTGAAAACTAATGCTATAAAATTGCGAGAAGACAGGTAGAATTTGAATTGAATCTGGAAATTTTATAAGGGTTTGCATAGTTGAAAATGTGAAAATACAGTAAGATTATTATTGTTTAAAGTGATCCATTATTCTGATCGATTCTCTGTATAATTAGATAAATCAATAACAAAATATTCTAAAGAACCCCTAACCACTAATGAAGATATCCATTTGAATAAACTGTATAGTATTATCAAGAGCAGTAGGGATAGTATTATTAGTAACAGTAGAAAGAGTAGTAGTTATGGCAGTAGTTACCACTTATGGAAAGCCTACATCTACATGCCAAGAATTGTAAACTGCTACAGACTCATTATGAATCTAAAAGATTAAACGTGGCAGGTCATGAGTGGTAATTACAAATTGTTTATTTTTTCCTTAACTATTGGATTTTACCTTTTACATTTAAATCTGCATTAACTTAAGTCTTAGAAATTGTCAGAGATGTGATTTCTATAGGGTAAAGAGGTATTATTTTAGCGCAAGGCAAACTGAGAGTTCTTTTCGCACACGTTTCCAGTTTTGCTGCTTAATTTTGGAAAGAAGTAATTCTATGTCAAAATTAGGCCGAGTGAAAAATGCACACACAGTAATCTTCATTTTCATTATCTGGAGTAGTTCAAAAGGCTAAAAAAATGGAACTATTCTCAAAGAAAGGAATGCATGTTCAGGTAATTACAAATAACAGACGCATCTGGCTATCTTAATTGTTTGGGAATGTCTCAATTAGCGGAGAATGTTTTCATGATGACTTGGAGACAGTGAAAATTTTTCACAGCAGATTGGATTCAATAGTGAGAGGAAATATAGACAGCTCATTCTGAAGTCTATTTATGCCAACAGAATTTGTTCAAAGATCTCTATCTTTCAGATTTTATTTGCCTGTAAAGGAAATATAAATGTATTGTTTCACTTTTTTTTTTTTTATCTCTGCAGTTTCATGGTTGATCTGAAGAGGAAGCAGGAGTGTCGATGCAGTAGTCACCAGTTTACATGTCAGTCTCACGTCTCCAACTTGACCATTTCTTAACAGGAGTTGCCTCCTCACTGAAATTTTGAGCCTTAGGCCTCACTGAAATTTGATTCTCAGGCTTAGTCAGTAATTTGAGTTTGCTCCTTTAGAAGCTTGGAATGATCCAAAAATATAGGCACATCCTCAGTTTGGTTTAGAATTGATGGCTTTTGGAGTATTAAAGAAAAATCATACTGGAGTACTTTGGTCAGTTACTCAGCAACATTGCTTATCTTAGACCAGCCACCATAGGGTTGCTACTATTTCCTAGCATGCTTCTACTAGATCAGATTCAATCCCGATTCTACCCTCTTTGAAACTTTACTTCTTTAATTATTTTACTTATTTATTTTAAAGAAACAGATTTTCAACTTCAGGATAGTACATAAGAACTACTATGATGTCCAATAAATCAATGTCTTACATTCCCAATTTTCCTCCCTGGGTGAAAAAAGCCCCTCTATCCAACTCTCCTGCTCCATGGTTTATTAATGTAGATTAAAAGAGATGGATTTATCTATTTCAGGAGCAACTGCCAATGCAACTGTTTAGAAATGCTTCAAGAGTCATTTTTTCCAAATTTGACAAACACCCTCAAGCCAGACGAAACTTTTCATAACTCTAGTGAAGAGGTAATGAGCTATTAAATCTCACTAATTCTTTGCTTAACAATCAGGTTTACACAGAAAACATGACCTGATTAAAATCCTGTAGATAGAGGGAATGCACACCTGGGTTTAATCTAATCAGCAAGTGCATGCCCCATTGCCCCAAATTCAAATCGATATTATTTATCTATCACCCCTGGAAATAAAACATGGGCTCCTCTACTAAATCTTTCTTACCTATAAGGATTAGCAGGGGAAACCTGATATTCTCTGGCAATTGCATACTCCCAAAAGGGGAGTCAATCTTTCCTAATTTTTCGGCACAGTTCCACAAAGTATACTCCATAAATGCTTAGGAAGTATTGAAGAAGGGTTACAAATGAAGAGAAGTGGAAAACAGGGAGATGGTAGGGAAACAAATGCTTGACTTGCTCTCTGTGGGTAGGATGTAAGACCCTGGTGCTTCAACCATCTTTCAACTTCTAGCCTGTATATTCACCTTTTCACAAGTAGTACCTACACCTTGCTGTTGAACAGAGACTTACAAAATTACGAAGGTTCCCAATTAACTGAGCAATATTATTTCTTTTTAAATTCTGAACTTCAGAAACAAAAAGATCAGTGCAATATGTCCTCAATTAACATGTAAAAAAAATGGATCCCAAGTGAACTAAGGTTCAGTCTCTCAGGGCCTCCCTCCTGTCACACATTTTCTCACCTGATCCTTACTTGCCCACTGTGGACATGTTAGACAATTTATTGCTGGATTCCATTTAAACCCTTCATGTTTTAGAAGATAGCAGCAATCCCTTTACTGACCAAGGCTAAAAATGTTTCCTTTGTGAGTGACATGTTAAATGGCCATAATATAGACATTTAAAACTTGTCCTCAAAGAGCATCTTTTCACTCCTTTTTTCATGTCTTTTCCTAAGAAGTACACTGGCCGTGGGCTCCACCTTTTAATATATACCACTATCTTTTGAGGTTTACAATTTTCATCTTCCTTAATTTGCCAGAATTGTTATCAGTGTCAGAAAATCCCCTACAATGGCTCTTGCCATCAATACTCACCCATCCTTCAGGTTTCAGTTAAGTCCATCCCCTCCGAACTGCTGTAAAGTCTGTGATTATTATTCTAGATTCTAAAGAGCTTCCATCTCAGAAGAGTTACAGTATTTAGTTTGACAGTGGGTCATGTGAACATTCAATCAAACCCAGTGCTGCTTGCATTGCCGTGTATCTACTGAGATCCGTAACTTTTAAGACAAGCATATGTTGTGTGTAACTAGTGCTATGTTTGTTCAATAATAGCTTCTCAGGTAGGATGCTGAGGGGAGACACAACTGTTAGGCTGCAATCCTAGATTCTTGATGGAGGCTTTAGATCTTAAGGACGTAAAGTTAAATATTAAGAATATGTTGTTGAGTGGTTAGCTTTATTACCAATAGAAGAGTCAAAAGAAGTTTATAAAGTAAACACTGACCTTGCAAATTATGAAGACCAATATTCAGATGTTACAAACCAGTAAGCAAAGGTTCAGACATTATTCCTAATTCAGCTGCTAATATATTTTGGTTATTGAGTTTTTAAAATGTAGATGAATTAAGATTATAGACATGACACACATTGGTGAAGAGAACACTAGGACTGACACTACATGAATGTCTCAGAACTCAACAGAAATACTCCAAAGCAGAGGGAAGAAGAAACTGTGGTTCTTTGGAGTAGCAGAGAGGTTTAGCCTTCAGAGTTACAGACAATGGCCTCAAATCTCAACCCTGTGGGTTCAGCAAGTCATCTGACCTCTCTAAGCCTCCACAGGTAAAATGGAAGTAACAATACCTCGCAGAATCAAATGAGATTGAAATTCAGGTAATGCAAGATTCTCGAGATTTAAAAACAGCAGAATACAAATGCAGTCTCATTAACACCACTACTTAAGTCTCAATGCCTCTATCTTCAACATGGTTTCTGCAGAAAGACTAGACTTATAGAGTTCCTCTTCCCCCAATTTTTCTCAACCCCACGTGGCTTTCCTATGATCTACCCTAATTTTCCACCCCTGCTACAATGATCTGGCCCAAGCTCTGTTACCAGGCCTGCCTGGGTATCAGAATTTACTCTTGCTTATGATGCAGGGGCTCTAGGGTCCCATCATTTCTCACCGCTATCTCACCTCCACATGGACCTTTACTAAGTCTGTTTGTCTCTATCTTATCTTACCTTACCTTATCTCATCTTACCTTATCTATCATCTATCTACTTGTCTGTCTATCTGTCTGTCTTTCTGTCTATCTATCCATCTATCAAGTCCCTTTAATTTCAAGTCTCTTCTATGTAAATCAGTAGACACAAAAGACATGTGGATTCTTCTTAATTTTCTTGAGCTATAGGACTCTTGTCCACCTGGCTTAGTACATGAATGTCAAAGCACTCAATAACTCCTTGACACATACTATACACAAGAAAAGGAAGGCAAGAACAAGAGGTTCAGAGAAGCAAGGATTAGGTCAGCCTTATGAGCACTTCTCCAGAAAATTTAATTAAACTGAAATATAACAGTTTTTTTCAGTCCAAATAAATTGAAAGTTGGCTGAGCTTCACCCCAGAGTATGAATAGATAGACAGGTTTACACGTTAATTGGATAATTGGTGAGCTTCTGTCAGTTCAGATATAAAGACACAGATTAAACCAAATTTCAGTAGTTAACAACCTACCGCGAGGTAGTTTGTTTGTTTTTATGTGCCCAATATTCATAATCAACGCTCTTCCACAAACTACATAAAGGAGGAAGATTGGTGGGCACTGTTAGAGAGACTTAGAAAAGATCTAGAACAGGACATTAAATGGAAAAGTGCCTCCATTTTTATACGAAAACAAAGGAATTTTAGTGAAAGAATGTTTTAACTCCTTGAAATCACAGTGAGATGCAATAATGTGTATAGATGAGGACACTGGGGCAGAGAGAGGTTATAAGTGAAACCAAAATATTATTCCTCAGAGTTTTAAGTAGAAGCTTAATTAGTTTAAGAAAGTCTTAAGAAGAAAACTGAAATTCGGACATTTCCTAGACTTTCTGGGCATAGCATACAAAATAATTTCAACTAGTGAATTTTCCGTTTCTACCTAGTATACATAGGACGAAGATTGTTGTCAATAGTCATTATATATGCTGGATCTTGTTTTGAGAACACTGATAGGTACAATTTGCAGATGGTTTATTAGGGTTCAGGGACAAACATTTATATAATATTGCTTAATTTTAGAAGGGACAAGCGAAGTGTATTAGAAACAGTGACAGAATAGAAGGCAAGCATTTTCATCTTGACTTCCTACTGTACTGTGAGCCAGAGTGAGGCCTGTATAACCTCTCTCTCTCACCTCCACACCCTTTGTATTGTGACTTTGCATCTCTTCCCATCATGAAGCAGTATGTGCTTCCCTACTCCTTGAAGCTAAGCTAGCTTTGTGATTTAATTTCAACCAATAGAATATGGCAAGAGTGATAGCACCAATTCAGAAACTAGGCCTGAGGAAGCCCTGCTAACGCACTCTCTCTCATGAATAAGAACAAGCTCAGTCTAGCCCACTGGAGGAGGAAAGACCATGAGGAGCAGAGCACGTCAGCCAAGTTTTCTCAGCAGAGGCCCCAGACATGCAACAGAATCAGCTAAGATTGCAAAGCCACCTAGCTGACCTGCAACTGAGCTCAGATGCATGAGTGAGCCTTACTAAGATCAGAGCTGCCTGGTGGACCTATAGCCTTATGAGCAATAATAAATGATTGCTGTATTAAGCCACATCATTTTGGGAGTGGTAGTTATTATGCATCATTGTGACAATAGACAACTGATACAGAGATATATGTGTCTGTAGGATAAGCTCCCTCTGTAATATCAATGTGGCCCTGACTTCTGATGGAATGGATTAGCTGTTCCTAATTTGACTGTGGAGAAAAATATAGGGATATGAATATGAATATATATTTTTTCATCTAAGAGTGATGTATATATAGATATGTACATACAAATATATGTAATATATAACCACATCCCTGTAGATATGTCCAACTTTAAACATATATATTTACCTATATCTGTATTAATAGACACAAACTATAAAATCAGACAAGATGCTTTACACACAGCTTTTCAACCTGATACATTCATTTTCATATAAGGTAAATTACTCATTTCTGTCATCAAGGATTTACTAAAGGCTCTATTGATAGCATATCCTGTGCAGTGACATAAAGCAGCCCACGGCAGATTTATTCAGTAAGTTGGGTATCTAGCATATCTTGTGATTTAGCCAAACACAGGTTTTATTTGCTCAACCATCTTTTCTTTCCTCTTATTATAGTTGTGGTGGCCCTGCATAAGATTTGCTCACATCAGTGATTAGTCTCTGTATCATTTTTATAGGTCTATTTTTAAAAGGTGCTTATTTAAGTGACTGGTAACTAATCATAGTTCTATAATTGACTGAAAAGTTGACTCAGTGTAAAATCCAAATTAAATTGAAAAGAAACCCAAACCCTCATTATAAATTATTCTTCCTAGCTCCACAAACACTCATTTTACAAACAGCAAAAGCATGAAGAGACAAAGTTTGCCTTCCTGCAAAAAATATGTTCAACAATTACAGACTAAAATTTATAGCGAAGGAAGAATGTTCCTCTTTCTTCGCAGTGACACTAATAAAAGGAAAGAAATATAAGTACTGCTTAGTGTAGGCTGGGAAATGCCTACATTTTAAAATTAGAATAGTAGCATTTTATTTCTGGACAAGCTCGACTGATCTTTTTACGCAGAGCGACAGACAGGCTTAGGAGGGCATAACCTCATCGCAAAGATTTGGGCTTCAAAGGCTGCTCCTCGAACCTCTTGCTGATCACCTGCCCTTCTACCACCCCAAATTAAACATTTAAAAGTTTTGAAGCCTTCTTGCTTTACATTAAACATTTTTTTACCATCTTTCAGTCAATTACCCAGAGGCCAAAAATATCTCTTCCCCCATTCAGCCCATGGCACCTCTACTGCGAAGTGCTCTAAATCCATTAGCAGGGCCCTCTCTGCATGCTACATCATCAGAGGAACAAAGCTGTGATGATGTAGAACAACCCACGTTCATGTATATCACCAGAGTTCTAGCCTCCTGATCAGCTAGCGGGCTTAATAAACATTCCAGATGGCTTGCTCTGCCTGAAGGAAGAATGGATAATCACACTGCACTTCCCTCCAAACAATAATAAAATAAGGCCATGGTAGCACAGAAGCCTGAGCCTGCCAAAAACACTGAAAGGACTGCTTAGAACAATAGAATCAAGTGATTGGAAGGCACATCAGTGCCCTCACCCTCTATGAAGGAAGGTGGCCTGCTTTCCTATAAAGCGTGCAAAACCAATTGTGTTATGCAACAGCTCTGCGGAAAAATAAAGAAAGCAAAAAACAACAACAAAAACTCCATCTAAATACTTTCTTTTAAAAGAATTTGGTGAAAACGGAATTTAAATAAAAGCTCAGAAATAGAATAACCTTTGCAAGCCAGAATCCTAAGCTGTGCGTACATAGCCTGAAACATACAGCTGTGGGTTATGCATGTCAGTAGACAGCAGAAGCGGTCTGATCAGTTTTACATTCATTTTAAGAAATCTTGGGAAAGATTCCATAATTAGTGTACAGGAAGGATTCTAGGGATTGTCTGTAGAGGCTTAAAAAGATAGATTCACAGAAGAAACTGAGAGAAACACCAACAGAACTCGGCTCTGAGACTGATTCTTACAGCGCACATTTCTCTTCTCTTTTATATTTGCCCAGAATTCCTCTCTCCCTTTGCTCCTTATGTAGTATCTTTTGCTCTTCACACAAATATCTATTTGTTATAGTTAATACACTCCTGACTGATAACTTATATTTTCTTTTTAGTTTCAAACATTTGACTTTCTTGTTATGTGATTGAAGTATATTAGAGTTGGAACTTAAAATCAGTACAATATTTATTAAGAAAGGTCTATACAGAGCACAGGATTTTGAGGTTAGTGAAACTACTCCATATATTATAACGGTGGATCCATGTCATTATACGTTTGTCAAAATCCATAGGATGTACAACACGAGGCATGAACCCTAATGTAAACTATGGACTTTGGGTGATGATATGTCAATGCAGGTTCATCAATTGCAACAAATGTACCACTGTGGTGGGAAATGTTTTTAATGGGAGAGGCTATGCATATGTTGGAGCAGAGGGTATTGGGAAATCTCTATACCTTCCTTACAATCTGCTGTGAACTGAAAACTGCTCTACAAAAAATGTAAACTATTTTAAAAAATGAAAGAAAAAGAAAGATCTATATAGACTTGATATTTTCTTTATTTATTGATGGAAAGTCAGGGGGATAATTATACCTAGAAATCTGAGTAGCATTTATTATATACAGCTTTGACTCTGTTTACGAGCCAAGTGAAAAATTTCAAGTTCTGACTAGAAAGATATGCATATTAGAGTATACCAAGATTCCTAAGGGTAAGCCAAAATCAAAAGATTATTCCCCTAAGGAAAAGCACCTGCAAATAAGGGGCACATGTTGCTGTCTCCCATCTCTCCTGGTAATGCTTTCCACTTCTCATTATGAGTTGTGGATTGTTATGGGATGAGGCAATGGAGGCTGTGAATTACATTGCCATCTAAAGACGAGCATAACCATTTAAGAATCTGTAAGGTTTATACATGCACCTAACATATAAGATTCGTGAAAAATTAGTCTTTTAAGTTGAGTTTAATATTTGACATCTTTTATTCCCATGATATCAGCTTATTTTATGAGCCTAATAAATCAGACATTCCATAAACCAAACAATTCTCTGTCTTCAATAAATTATTTAATATGCTAAAAAGCTACTAAAAAGAGCATGGTAATATACAAAACATAAAAGAATTATGTTATATTATGGGCCCTGTTAAGATATAAATTCTCTTATTTGCCTTTAAAGATAGTACATTTCAAATCAAACTTAAGTTAGTAATTTTAAAAAGTTCATCTGGCAGAAAAATAGACAAGAAACAAAAGTGTATTGAAAAAGATGAAGAAAAAATGCATTATAAAACTACAATAATGAAAACTGTGATACTGGACCATGAACAGAGAAAGAAAACAATGAAATAAAGTCTATGTCAACTTAGGACAAAATAAAGGTAGCTTTTCAAAATACTGGGGGAAAGAATGCATTATTTAATTAATTTAGATGACATAATTGCTAATGGGTGTGTGTGGGAGAATAAATAGTATTAGATAAATAACTCCCAAGAAAAAAAAAAGTAAATGTATACATTAAAAAATAAAAGAATAAAATTTCTAGACAAATATATAGAAAGGCCTTTTCATATATATATGGATAAGATAATTTTTAACATGACGCCCTGGTCAGAAACTATAACGGATAACATCAAAAGGTCTGAAAAGATAAAAATAAAATGTCTATTTACTTCAAATATACCATAATCATAGTTATGAACAAAAATTAAATTGAAAGAAACTATCAATATATACAAAAGGTTAATAACTTTAAGACATAAAGTGTTCCTAAATGTCAAAGAAAAAGATGAACATGACAAGAGAAAATTATGTACAGAAATAATCATTCAAAAGTTAGACATAAACATGAAATTGTGTTCAACTGCCCTAATGATCCAAGAAATACAAGTGAAAATAAACAGTAAAAATTACAAGAAATATGACAGACAGATATGAAGTGGAAGAACACTTCCAAACATAAAAATGCTGTATAAACTATACAAACTATATTAATATATCTCATATAAATATTAAAAATAGTGAGATAACCCTTCACCTGCTTGAAGTGTTCTTATGTGAGAAAAGTAAGTGTCTTTTGAGTAAAGATCTCCATATAATGACATTTCGTGGTCCCTGAATGAAATCACAGATTTGTCACTTTTTCATTGGCAGAGAAACTTGCATGTTTTCTATCAACTTTGTAGAATTCTTCTCTTAAAATGAATGGGTAGCTAAAGATCAATCATGAATGTTTAAGGAAGCTTTAAGCATAAATGAAAGAGACCAAAAGAAATAAATAAAATACAAAAAAAAATTAGTGAAAACAAAAACGATATAGATATTGAAGAAAAATTTTCAAAGAAAAACAAAAAACTTGTAATTAACACCCCACAAAATAGAAGATAAGGAACCCATACTGTAATAATAAACTTCTATAAGAATAAATATCATAATGTAAAGAAAGAGCTGTTGAAAACTGAAAATATATTAGCTGAAATTTTTTTAAAAAATTAAAGAAGAAAAGCTAGGACATAAGGAAATAGGTAAGAAAGTCCAAATGATAGAAATCTCAGAGAGAAAAGAGAAATGTTTGAGAGGAACTTATCAAAATATTAACAAGAAACTCTTCCAGAAATGAAGATCATGAGACTCTGGATTTAAGGTCTACACAGTGTATATAAGACACAAAAGGAAATACATAAAATGAAAGACTGGTAAACTTGAAGACAGATTAGTAGACATTAACAAAAGGGAGAAATCAATGGAACAAAGCATCTGAGAATTGTTGGATAATATCATAAGAACAAACATATATAACTGGAGTTCCCAAAATAGAGAAGAGAATATGACAAAATAAATATTTGAAGATAAAATAGCCCAGGATTTTTAGGAAACTGATCAAAAGACACCATTCTACAGGGCCAAAAAAATCAGCAAATACCAAGTAGGAAAATATATAAAGAAAAACAAACCTAAGTACGTGAAAGTCAAATGCTAAAAATCAATGACGAAAACAAAATCTTGAAAGCAGTCAGAAAAACAGATACATTATAGAATGTATATTCTATAACAGGAATGATTAACTTCTCTTCAGAAACATTTGATAACAGAAGGCATAGAATGACACCTTTAAAGTGAATTAAGAAAAATTTTCTCTCACTGCATAAAGAGATACTTTGAAAAATGGGAGTGAATTAAAGATATTTTCAGGAAGATGAAAACTGAAAGAATTGTTTCAACTGATCTGCACTTCAAGAAATGTTATAAGAGCATCAGGCAGAAAAGAGGTAACTCAAGAAGAAAATTGAGATTGCAGGAAGAAATAGAGTATCCAAAGGGGTCAACACCTGAATTAATATAAAAGACCTTTAAAAAGCGTGTATGTGTATATAAACACACACACATACAGAGAGAATATAAAATATATTAAGTATAAAATATATATACAGGCATACCTCATTTTATTGTGCTTTGCTTTATTATGCTTTGCAGACAGTGTTTTTTAACAAACGGAAGGTTTGTGGTGACCCTGTATCAAGTTTTGACACCATTTTCCCAAAAGCTTTTGCTCACTTAGTGTCTGTGTCACAGTTAGGTAAGTCACACACTATTTCAAAATTTTCACTTTTATTATGTTTGTTGTAGTGATCTATGGTCCGTGATCTTTACTACTGTAATTGTTTTGGGGTGCCATGATAAATGTGTGTTTGATGGCTCCATCCACTGGCTTTTCCTCCACCCCTCTCATTCTCCTTAGGCCTCCCTATTCCCTGAGACACAACAGTATTGAAATTAAGCCAATTAGTAACCCTACAATGACCTTTAAGTGTTCAAGTGAAAGGAAGAGTCTCACATCTCTCACTTTAAATCAAAAGCTAGAAATGATTAAGCTTAGTGAGGAAGGCATGCCAAAAGCTTAGACAGGTCAAAAGCTAGGTGTCTTGCATCTAACAGCTAGCCAAGTTGTGAATGCTAAGGAAAAATTCTTGAAGGAAAATTAAAGTACTACTTCAGTGAACACATGAATGATAAGAAAATGAAAAAGCCTTTTCGCTGATATGGAGAAAGTTTTTGTAGTCTGGATAGAAGATCAACCCAGTTACAACATTCCCTTAAGCCAAAGCCTGATCCAGAGCAAGGCCTTAACTCTCTCTACTACTATGAAGGCTGAGAGAGGTAAGGAAACTGCAGAAGAAAAGTCTGAAGCTAGCAGGGATTGGTTCTTGATGTTTAAGGAAGGAAGCCATCTCCATAACATAAAAGTACAAGGGTAAGCAGCAAATGCTGACATAGAAGCTGCAGCAAGTTATTCAGAGGTATTCCTGTATATAAAACTTTGTTTACACATTAGTAACTGTTTAGAAGAATTATTGGCCAAGCAAAAGTAATAGTATGAGAGTTTTAGCATGTATAGGAGAACGGTAGGTGATATGACACATTATATATATATATAAACATTACATATATATATATATATATATATATATATCTTTCTAAGAAATATGTATTTATATATGTAATGCATATATCTCTTACAAAAGACATGTATTTAGAATACATAAAAAACTATAAATAAGAAAAATGCAGACAAACCATAAAAAATGGTTAAAGGTTTGGATAGGCAATTCACAAAAGATATTTTAATAACCAATAAATGTATGAAAAGGTGTAGCACCTCATTCGTCATTAGGAACATGAATATAAAACCATTCACTAGAATAACTAAAATGAAAAATTCTAACAATTAGTTTGGAAACAAACTAATTATCTGTTAATAATAAATAAACAATGGCATAGTCATACAATGGTATATTATATAGCAATGGGAATGAATTAACTATTGCTCCATACAACAATATGGATAAATATCACTAATACAATGTTGAATAAAAGATGCCAATCACCAATGAATTTATATTATGTAATTTTATTTCCTTAAATTAAAAAATAACCAAATTTACCGTTGTTGATAGAAGTCAATAAAAGTTAACTTTAAGATGAGAATTATACACACAAAGCCACAAGAGAGAATTCTGAGGATACTATTATGATTTATTCCTCGATCTGGGTGATTGTTATATACATATGTTCACTTTGTAAAAATACATTTATAATTTGCACACTTTTCTCATGTATTTAGTGCTTTATGTTAAAATTTAATTATAAGAGAGAAATTGGAACAGAAAGATTGGAGGCAAACAAAGATACCTACAGGATAAGAAAATGAATGGATCAGTTGCATTTGCTATTATAATAGGTTATTCTATGTCTTTGGCAGGGAGCTTGGAGAAGAAAACAATGAATGGTCAAGGTCTCAACAGGAAACAGGCAGCACATTCAAATTAGAATAATTGGAGGATGATTTAATAGAGGGGCTACTTAAAAAGTGTGGTTGGGTGTAGAAGAATTGTAAAGAATAAAGGTAATGACCTGGGGTAGTAATAGCTGACCTATCTATCACTACCCCTAGTCTGAAAGGAACTGGGACAGAGAAGAGCTAGTAGAACCTGGAAGGAGAGAATCAATCATGGAGCATATAAGCTACCTTGAGAAAAGCAGTGCCTTTGGCCAATGGACTATTCAACACTAAATAAGGACTAGCAAGGAGGGAGCCATGGAATAAGTTCCTCCCCCTAATCTCTTGATAGTGTTTCCAGTTCTGTGAGCCCAGCTAGAAACACGAAGACAAGCAAGGCTGATGTTTCCCACACAGGTCAGCTTCTAAAGGCAGAAAGAAAGGTGGAAAAAGATGGAGAATACAGAGAAAACTAAACAAGTAAACATAAGATTCAATTATTAATTTTGTAGGGCTTATATAAACAAACATCTATAATTGTATACCACATGTCTTGGTTGTGAACAATTATTATTTAATAAATCATAATTACATAAACACTGCATATCGAGGTAGATAACTTAAAAATTGGGAAGGACAAAAATGGTAGGGGACGGGTAGTGGTCTATAAGTGAATTCCCACTTTACACACTAGAAATTCAATAGATTAAAATTTAAAAAAAAGAAAGTAAATAAGCACATAATTCAGAAAATAGAGAAAAAAGCAGAAATAACACTAAATTTGTTGTATATCATTAACAGGAGAGGGAATCAGGAGGTGAGAAAGATTAAGGAAAAGTCCTGTTTTCTGTTAGTTGTTGCAACTGTTTAAAATCATGTAGGACTATTTTATGTTTAACTTGTGTGTATATATTATATATTATATAAATAAAAATCAAACTATCAAATGTTCAACAATATTGAACAAAGAACTTTGTAAACAAATCATTATTCTAGCTTATATTTTTTAGAAAGTTTTTGGGGCTTTTTGATGTATAAAAAAAGGCAATTTCATATAGTTCAACCTAAGAACTAAATAATATTGGTTATAAATATTACTAAGGAGTATAATATGAACACTTAAGAACACTGGGAAATTAAAATATAAGACATTAATAGTATGGGATATTAAACAGAGGAGCTAAAAATAAAAATCATTCTAAGTCCCTTTATTGTTTAGGAAGACTATTGCCATACAAATTAACTTTCACCTTTGTTAAGTGTTCAGATTAAAATTTAAAAGTAGCTATTAAAAAATTAAAATATATATTGGAGCATTCCAGTCAATATGGCGGGCTAAGTAAAAGCAGGGGTTACCTCCTTCTACAACTGCATTAAAGTTACAACCAAATTATAAAACAAACAACTTGGAGAACCACCTGAAGTCTACCTGATCATAATACATCTGAAGATATAAAGAAAAAGCCATATGGAGACTGATAGGAGGGGCAGAGAAGTGAAGTGGGCTGGTCACACATCCGTGTGTGGTGGTTGAGCACAAAACGAGAGAGCATAGCTACAGAGGTGCCCCTAAAGGAACAAGGAGCCATAGCCCCATAAGGAGCTCCCCAACCCAGGGTTCCAGGGAAGATGAATTTCCACAAAATCTGACTGTAAAAAATCAGTGGGGATTCTAGCCATCTGGGTGAGATGGCAAAAACCTGAAAACCTAGACATCCTGCTTAAAGGGCCCACGCACAAACTCACTCATTTGTAGATACACCCTGGGTGCTGGTGGAGTGTCAGCAGCTCTAGAGGCACAAGAAACATACAGAGAGGGGCTGAGTTGTGTGGCGTTCGAGTGAAGCCTAGAGAGACAGCCGTCATTACTCCTTTGTTGGGCTCTCCTCTGGAGCAGTTGGCAGATGAGCACCATCTAGCCTGTGTTGACCTCTCCCCACGCACAGCTGATCCTGAAGCTGCATTGGCCGGCTGAGATCGGCCGCTCCACCCTGCATCTCTCTGAGATCCTGCCCCACCCACCCCTGTTGCCAGGCAGCCAGCCCCACCCTGCACCATCCCTGGGCTGCACATTCATGGGCAGGCAGCAACCCTCTGCTCATGCTGTCTGTGCAAGGCCCACACGTTACCAGAGAGACTTTTGGTGGCAGGCCACTGGTGCCAGCCCAAACTGCAGTGTCTCTTGAATGGATCACTGGAGTCTGTGGGCCTGAGGCAGACAGCAGCTGGCCTTGCTATAATCTGTGACTTTTGCGGGAGCCCATGGGCTTTGCTCTGGTGGCAATCTGTGTTGTCCACTTGCTCCACTGCTTTAGTCAGGTGAAATCTGCATGCTTTACTCCAGTGACTCTCTGGTCTCAGCCTCACCCAGCTCCCATACCAAACAAAGCCTCTTACAGCTGCAGAGACTTACAGGCAACTGGGAGACAGCCCGAGGCCTTGAGGTACACTGATCTTTTTGCTGAGCCACCCCAGGGCCAGTACTGAGGGTAACTGACCTCAGCTTGCAGTGTGGTCTCTCACACTTGCCTCCAGATCCAGAACAGGCAGCAACCATTCACAGATCGCTCTGTAGCTCCTACCAAGTAGCCCCAAACAATCAAAGGCAGCAGCTGACCTTGACCAACATAGGAGCTTCTCCCAAGGGGCCCCAGAACCTATTAACCTAGAGGCTGGCATCAGACTACAACAGAACACCATCTGACTAGCCCCATAAGCGGTACAACCAAAGGTGGTCTCAGCAGGTATATGAGCCTGCTGTGGTGAATCCCACTCCATGGGGTCAGCCCCCACACAGCAGCTCATATCCTGTGGGAATGGCCAATCCCCAAAGCCAGTCAGCCTAAGTCAATCCCATCCACTGACATACCTACAGCAATTAAGGATTAGCTACAAAAGAACACACACAACCCACACAAGGAATATTCCCAGAGCCCCCAGTGCAGGTGATCAGGGGGACTGTACTGCTGGGCCATATAGGTCACCTACTACATAAGGCCACCTGGCCAAGGCTGAGAGACATAACAAATCTTCCTAATACTTAGAAACTAATAAAGAGAGGCAAATAAAACAAGAAAAGAAAGAAACATGCCTCAAATGAAACAGCAGGAGAAAACGCCAGGAAAAAAATAAATAAATAAAATAAAAAAAATGGAGGCAAGCAACCTATCAGATGCAGAGTCGAAAACACTGGTTATAGGGATGCTCAATGAACTTAGGGGGAGAATAGATGATCCCAGTGAGGACTTCAGTAGAAAGACAGTGAGCACAAAAAAGGACATAAAAAACATAAAAAAGAGCCAGTCAGAAATGAAGAATACAAGAACTGAAATGAAAAATACACTAGAAAGAACCAACGGTAGACTAGCTGTAGAGGAGCAAATCAGTGAGTTGGAAGACAAGGAAGCAGAAAACACCCAATCAGAACAACAAGAAAAAAAAGAATCAAAAAAAAAAAATGAAGAAAGGCTAAGAGACATTGAACATAAGAATATCTGCATCATATGGGTGTACGAGGAGAAGAGAGAGCAAGGAATTGAGAACATATTTGAAGAAATAATAACAGAAAACTTCCCTAACCTGGAGAAGGAAGTAAACATACATATCCAAGAAGCATGAAGAGTCCCAAACAAGAGGAACCCAAACAGAACTGTACCAAGATGCATCATCATTAAAATGCCAAAGATTAAAGACAAAGAGAGAATCTTAAATGAACCAAGATAAAGGCAGCTAGTTACTTGCAAGTGTACTCCCACAAAATGTCAGCTGATTTTTCAATGGAAACTATGCGGGCCAGAGGGATTGGCAAGAAATACTCAGTGATAAAAAACGAGATCCTACAACCAAGACTATTCTACTCAGCAAGGCTATCAATTAAAATTGAAGGTGAGATAAAGAGCTTCCCAGACAGGATAAAGCTTATAGTAGGTAATTAAACTATTCCAAAAAATTTAAGAGGAGGGAAAACTTCTTAACTCTTTTTATGAGGCTACCATTACCTTGATTCCAAAACCAGATAAAGACAGTACAAAAAACTGGACAAAGTACAAAAATAGACAAAAAAAGACCAATATCTCAAATGAACATTAATGCAAAAATCCTCGACAAAATATTAGCAAACTGAATTCAGCAATACCAAAAAAATATCATACACCATGATCACGTTGGATTTATTCCTGGGATGCAAGGTTGGTTTAATATCCAAAAATCAATTGATGTGATACACCACATTAACAAATTGAAAGATAAAAATCATATGATCATATCAATAGATGCAACAAAATACAGCATCCATTTATGATAAAGTGGGAGTAGAGGGCATATACCTAAACATAATAAAGGCCATATAGGACAAACCTACAACTAATGTCATACTCAATGGGGAAAGGCTTAAAGTATTTTCCTTAAGCTCAGAAACGAGATGAGGCTGCCCACTTTCACTACTTCTATTCAACATAGTATTAGAAGTCTTAGCTACAGCAATCAGGCAAGAAAGAGAAATAAAAGGTAACCAAATTGGAAAGAAAAATGTAAAACTGTCATATTTTCAGATGACATGATACTATATATAAAGAATCCGAACAATACCACCAAAAAACTGTTAGCACTGATAAATAAATTCAGTAAAGTAGCAGGTTACAAATAATATTTAGAAGAATGTTGCATTTTGATACACCAATGATGAACAATCAGAAAGAGAAATTAAGAAAACAATCCCATTTACAATTGCATCAAAAACAATAAAATATTTAGGAATCAAATTAACCAAGGAGGTAAAAGACCTCTTTTCAGAAAATTATAAATCATTGAAAAAGAAATTGAAAGATACAACTAAATGGAAGCATTTAATATGCTCATGGGTAAGAAAACTCAACATCATTAAAATGGCCATACTACTTAAAGCAATCTATAAATTCGATGCAATCCCTATCAAAATATTAAAGACTTATTTCAAAGAACTAGAACAAATAATTCTAAAATTTATATAGAACCATAAAAGATTGTGAATAGCCATAGCAATCTCGAGAAAGAAGAACAAAGTTGGAGGTATCACACTATGTGATATCATACTATACTAAAAGGCTATAGTAATCAAAAAGGCTATGGTACTGGCATAAAAAACATACATATAGATCAGTGGAACACAATAGAGAGCCCAGAAATAAATCCATATCTACTTGGTCATTTAATTTATGACAAAGGAGGCAAGAACTAAAAATGGAATAAAGGGAGTCTTGTTAACAAATGGTGTTAGGAAAACTAGCAAAAAATACAACTGAACCACTCTTTTACACCATATACAAGAATAAATTCAAAATGCATTAAACACTTACATGTAAAGTCTCAAGCCATAAAACTTCTAGAAGAAAACAGGCAGTAAACTCTCTGATATTGCTATTAGTAATTTTTTTCTGACATAGCTCTGCGAACAAGGGAAACAAAAGAAAAAATAAACAAATGAGACTACAACAAACTAAAAATTTTTTGCATAGCAAAGGAAACCATCAAAAAAAACAAAAAGAAAACCTACTGAATGGGAGAAGATATTTGACTTTGACACATCTGATAAGGGGTTCATATCCAAAATTTATAAAGAACCCATACAACTCAACAACAAAAAAACAATACAATTAAAAAGTGGGCAGAAGACCTGAATAGGTATTTCTCCAAAGAGGAAATTCAGGTGGCCAATAGACTATGAAAAGATGCTCAAGGTGACTAATCGTCAGAGACCACAATGAAATATCGCCTCACACCTGTCAGAATGGCTATCATCAATAAATCGAAAAGAACAAATGCTGGCGAGGATGTAGAGAAAAGGGAACCCTCGTACACTGTTGGTGAGATTGCAAATTGGAACAGCCACTATGGAAGACAGTTTGGAGGTTCCTCAGAAAATTAAACAAAGAACTGTCTTTGACCCAGCAATTGCACTTCTGGGTATTTAACCAAAGAAAACCAAAACACTAATTTGTAAAGATCTATGAACTCCTATGTTCATGGCAGTGCTATTCACAATAGCCAAGATATGGAAGCAACCTAAGTACCCATTTCTGAAATAAAGAAATTATGGTACACGTATAAAATGAATATTATTCAGCCATGAAAACAATGGAATCTTACCTTTTGCAATGATATGAGTGGAGCTAGAGAGTGTTATGCTGAGTGAAAAAAGTCAGACAGAGAAAGATAAATACCATATAATTTCACTTATAAGCAGAATCTAAGGAACAAAAGAAATGAACAAACTAAATGAAAACAGACTCACAGATACAGAGAACAAAGTGTTGATTGCCAGAGGGGAGGAGTTTGGGAAGATGGGTGAAAAAGGCGAAGGGTTGGAGAAAACAAAGCATATATCTACACACACACATGTATGCATGCACAAAAGAGCAGCTACTAAAAGAATAGTAATAGAATATATAAATTCTAAACAGTATATGGGGGAATAGTGAATGCTAATTGATCCAATGAAAGGCTAGAAAAAAAGCAAAAACAATGTTAAATATAAAGACAAAACAAGATTGCAAAAATAGGTCTAAATAGATCCATAATAATAATTTTTGATGTGAATTACTCTCACCTATTGAAAGGCAGAGACCATAAAACTGAATTTTTAAATATCCAGCTGTATGCTGCTATACATGTTACTGTTAAAGCAAAATAGTGGGGGTTGGGGGAGAGGGTGGGAGGGAAAGAAGGAGTGAGAGAGAGAGAAAACCAAGAGACAAGGAGAAAATCATATAATCATACTTGCAGATTTTAATAGAACTCAATTATCAACTGATAGATTGAGCAGAACTTTTTAACACACAGGAAACCTCAAGATATTTCAAAAACTATATATTATAAAGAATAACTTTTGGATTATTCCAAAAACTTAAAACCACAATATTAAAAGAATAAAAAGCAGCACGTGTTTGCATAGGTAAGAATGTCGAGGCACTTCCTAAATAACCAGTGGAATAAAAACATTATCATATTAGAAATTACAAATTGTTTACAATTAATTACAACAATTTTACTACCTAAAAAACACCTGTGGTGTCTAAGAAAGTGGTACTTAGAAATAAAATTACAGTTTTAAAACCATTTATTCAAAAAATAAGCAAGAGTAAGGGGAAATCGAGCCAAGTAAAGAAGGAATAGTCTAAATCCAGAAGAGAAGAATGATACCCATAATGAAACATTAGATTTTGATTTTACTAGTTTGGAGAAAAAAACAGATAAAGTTTGTCCAATGTCAATGAAGATATGAAGAAAGTCACTCTCATTCACATTGGTGGTAAAAGTTTATACTGACGGTATTTTCAGAGGGACATTTGACAATATTTTTTAGTTATTTAAATTGGGTATATATCTTTGGATATATTTTACTTAAGGAATTTTAAATTAAGGAAGAAATAGTATACAAAGATAAATCCTCCGTCCCAGATAAAGACAAAGGGAAAATCTAATATCTAGTAAAAAACCAAAAAACAGAAAACAAAAAGCAAACAAACAAAAAACTTGATTATAGTTATACAGGGTTGATATAATATTATACAATCAGTAAAAATGATGAGATACAGCTCTATTTATTAAACTATGTCCAAGATCTATTGTAATGTAAAAAAATAAGATTATGGAATAGTACCCATAGTTCCATTTTCTAGACTCAAAACCAATATATACATAATACATAATGTACAGAATTATTATATAAGAATTTTTAGAAGTGAAAGAGTATACTGGGAAAAGTGTCTCTAATGTTCATGTCATTATGGAAAACCAAATCTGCCAACTTCACAGACTGACAAAGCCATTATCACTTGTGTGATTTTTTTTGTCACTTTAGTCATATACTGTCTATTATGTTTATCTACATTGATGCAAACTGGCTAGATATCATTATTTCTTGGCCTAGATGATTAAACACTGTTTACAGAGATTTATTCCTTAAGGCAGTCAGATACCTGGACATTTTTAATCCTAGGGCATAGAAAGTAATCTATTTTTAACATCTACTACCAAATTTTGGGGGAATGCTTGAACTTTTATATTTTGTATAGATGTCTGCATGGAAGCATTCTGGATTAGAGCTCATCTGTATGGTCACTGATGACTCCAACTATAGATTGCAATTTGCTTTGTTTATTGACAAAATTCTCCACGTTGGACAATTGTGTTCCTTGAAAGCAAGAATGAGCTAATAATTTACCTGGGTTCTGTACAAATTAGAGCACAATATTAATAAGAGGGTTGAGAGGAAGAATAATTGAGTCAACATTTATTAGAGCCTCTATGTTTCTAAAATTGTATTTGACACATTTGAGTTAAGAGAATGCTTTCAAAATATCGATATACATTAATGTATTGATTCTGGGAATCTAAATTCCCTCTATGTACTTTGTGAGTAGACTGCAGAAAGGTCCAAAAATCTCTAAATTTCTAAATTTTGTATCAGTCTGTTTCATGCAGAACTTTGATAGCAAAATTTGATTGGGGCCCATTGGTATGATATCAAAAATAGAAGATGCTGGAGGATAGTGGGGCGGCAAAGGCAGTCTATATATATGGTGGGGCAATGACAAAGCTAGTAAAGTAGAAAGATGATGGATGCTAATAAAGGATAATGGGACTTTCTTAGCATTTTGAAAACAGATCTTCATTGCTTGTCTTTACTATTTTTTTAAAAGAGATCCTTAACCTATACTGAAATATTAAAGAAAAAAATTCAAACTATGGAAATTATGTTGTGGCTTATGCTCAACCCATTCCTTCTATCAGTGTTAATAATTATGAAGTAACTGAAAGTATTCTACTGGTTCAGAAAGCTGGTGACTCACACATAGGTAATTTCACTCATATCTTACCATAATTAAATAAGATTTCCCTTTATGTTTATTTTGACCAATATGGTGGTTAAATCTTCAAATTGAATGCAATTATTAGCCACTCAAATGTAGTTAAAATCAGTTAACACCACTAAAAATTTTCTCAAAACAAAGAAGAAAAGAGGGTAAAGCTGTTGAGATAAGAGCCCCTGCTTCAGGCAGTCCGTGAATATTAATACTGCCTAGGTTTGTAGGTTAGGAAAGTCCCCATTTTATAGAGTCCCTTCAAGTCTCTGTTTTGTTCACTTGGAATAAAATAACTTGTGTGACCTGTGTGACGGTGTATCTTTATACTCTTAAATACATGAAATGCCTACCTACTCTATATGTTAAAATTTTATACCCAGTAAAATCACGACGATTTTTGGATATCCTGTTGCTAATGATACCTCTAAGGAAGATAACAAGGTGAATATAAAGCTGTATCAAACTAGATAGAGATGCAAGTTATCAAGACACTGAAGTAGGAGCAGTTTATCTGCATGTTGGTCAGATCCTGGCCTCTTAGCATGCTCGTCGCTGGGCAGAGAGTTGCCATACCACTGAGACAGGATCTGGCTCCTCAACATAAAACTCAAGATGAAAGAAGCCTCCTGAAACAATTAAGTAATTTAGAGAGGACAAGAACAATATCTTCTTTCATTTTTTAAAAAAATTTTATTTTATATTAGTTTCAGGGATACAGTACATTGGTTAGACATTTGTATAGTTTATGAAATGATCCCCCCGATTACTCTAGCATCAATCCGGCTCTACTCATAGCCATTATAATACTATTGACTATATTCCCTCTGCTGTATTCTACATCCCCGCGACTATGTTGTAACTACTAATTTGTACATCTTCATCCTTTCACCTTTTTCACCCAGTCCCCTATTTCCCCAACCCTTTGGCAATGATCAGATTGTCCTCTATATCTGTGTCTGTTTTTGTTTAGTTTGTTCCTTTAGTTCTTTAGATTCCACATATAAGTTAAATCACATGGCATTTATGTTTCTCTCTCTGACTTATTTCACTCAGCATAACACCCTCTAGGTCCATCCATGTCACTACAAATAGTAGCATTTCATTTTTTATGGTTGAATAATATTCCATTGTGTATATGTATCCTAATTTCTTTATCCCATCGTCTACTGATGGGCATTTAGGTTGCTTCCATATTTGGCTATTGTGAATAGCACTGCCATGAACATAGGGGTGCATAGATCTTTACAAATTAGTGTTTTGGTTTTCTTTGGTTAAATACCCAGAAGTGCAATTGCTGGGTCAAAGACAGTTATTTGTTTAATTTTCTGAGGAACCACCAAACTGTTTTCCATAGTGGCTGTTCCAATTTGCAATCTCACCAACAGTGTACGAGGGTTCCCTTTTCTCCACATCCTCGCCAGCATTTGTTCTTTTCGATTTATTGATGATAGCCATTCTGACAGGTGTGAGGCGATATTTCATTGTGGTCTTAATTTGCATTTCTCTGACGATTAGTCACCTTGAGCATCTTTTCATAGTCTATTGGCCACCTGAATTTCCTCTTTGGAGAAATACCTATTCAGGTCTTCTGCCCACTTTTTAATTGTATTGTTTTTTTGTTGTTGAGTTGTATGGGTTCTTTATAAATTTTGGATATGAACCCCTTATCAGATGTGTCAAAGTCAAATATCTTCTCCCATTCAGTAGGTTTTCTTTTTGTTTTTTTGATGGTTTCCTTTGCTATGCAAAAAATTTTTAGTTTGATGTATCTTCTTGATGAACACTTCCTTCTCAATGAATGACAAGAAGAATCGAAATTATGTATAACCAGATGGAAAAATGAAACCTCAAATGTAGTTGGATCTTAAACGCTGTAAGGAAGTATTAAATCAAGTACTGTGGTACCAGTTTATAGGTCAGAATTATCAGAAGAGTCTATCAAACTTCTGTTTTTAAGTAGGCCTAAAGAGGAAGAGCATACATCACCAACTCTGAGTGGCATATTGGGCTAGTCTCCAAAAAAAGGGTTTTAGACTCATTTGTTTGCTTTTTTTCCATCTTTCTCTTTTGCCTTTGACAATGTGAGATGTTAGATGATGTTCAAATAATAACACGGGTGGCCAATAGACTATGTAAAGATGTTCAAGGTGACTAATCGTCAGAGAAATGCAAATTAAGACCACAATGAAATATCATCTCACACCTGTCAGAATGGCTATCATCAATAAATCAAAAACAACAAGCATCTCTCTTCCTTACACAATGATATGTTCCACCTATGAAGATTTGTTAGTGAAAATTTGTTTTACCTTTAGAGGCTCTGGTGAGCAAAGGACTTTCCACGACGAAGAACTATGTGGAGTCTCAGAAGAAATGAGACTCAGCGGGAAATGAAACAGAGTATGTGTGAGGACTCTTAGGGGACAATAGAGACAGAGGGAGTTTTAGGGTAAGTTCAGGCAAGGGAGCAGTCGCACCATGTGAAATGCTAGTTTTCAGCGATCATCACAGTTTTCATTTCATTGCAGTTAGGCATGCTGAAAAGAACTAAGTTCACTTTGCAGAATGCAAATCTTGAACTTCTACTTTTTTCTTTTTATCCCAGTTCTCTTTTAGATAACTTTATTCCCTCCTTCAAGAAATTCACAACAATAGAAAAAATAAATTAATAGGGAGGAAAAAAACTTTCCAAAGCAATTGCTTCAGAAATTCTTTTTCCATGGTGGACTAAAATTTTTTTAGTTTTGTTTAATTAGGTTTTAAATCTTTCCTTCCTTAATTACATTTTTTTTTTTGGTATTAACACCTAAATATACTTCTATTCGGAGCACAAACATACAGTGATAACAATTAGCAGAATAATTACACTCTTTCTGTCAGTGTAACCTCATGGCACAGAAAGTATTACAAATCCATTTTAAAACATATTAAATGTTCATATTAATGAGGATAATAGAGAACAAGTACCAGCAAACTAAATATTGTTAATGATTTTGAGCTATTAAATTCATTACCATTTTCTTTCATAATAAAGTGGTTACTTGCTAATTAGACCTTTTTTAACTCATCATTATTGAATTCATTACATTGTGTGCAGTTAACCCTTGGAGGTCTGTGGGTGTGTGTGCACAATTAAAATCATTTTAATACCATATTAAGGCGATATAGGAATTCTTATGGCTTTTCTAACAGTTGTCCCATATACTTTCCTTATGTACATTTTCTTGGCAGGATATGCCTGGCAGCTTCATAACTGTCATCAATACATAATACAGAAACAGCCTGAATTCATTAGAGTTATTACCATTAGTATTTAAAATAAAAGTGCATCCTACTTGTTTCATTATAAAAATTAGATGTACAAAAAGTATACTAAATCAACTAGGCAAAATTTATAATAATTTTAGTGTAGACCGTGAGATAAATTTTTCTACCAACAGGCAATTTTTCTACCAATCTAAAGTAAGGTAAAAGTTAATATTGACCTAGGAGAGAATTATAGTCTGAGAATTTTAGAATTTATTTTTCTTTATAAAAATGATACTACTCTTTTGCATACCACTACCTTAATACAGTCTGATATGTATATGTGTGTGTGCGTATATATAAATATATAAATATAAATATATATATGCACGCACACATATATACACACAAATACACATATATACATACATATTACACACACACACACACACACACACACACACACATACACATTGACTTGCTAAGTTTCTAGATATGCTCGCATTGACCCTATAGCCTGAATTCTTCTTCCTTGTTTCCCTTGTGATCAAACACGAATATTATGTCATGGCTGCTAGCCTAAGGAGGATTAGTGAGTATGACCAAGCAACAGATTTTTGGTCCATATATGTATTTAGTACTAAAATCTAAACTGTTATCTTCAGTAATGATAGACTCAGTCTAAACACAAAAGTTCAGGTGAGTGGATAGGTGTATGAAAGAAACAGATGGGACGAAGTGATAATGAACGTGTGTGTGTGTGTGTGTGTGTGTGTGTGCATGTAACCCATGATGATCAAGATAGTGACGATGTATGTTTCTGGAACATATGTGACAGGTAGGACATTGGAAGTGTTATAACATACACACTTTGAGACAGAATAGAGGATAGAAGACAGAGCTCACTGAGTTACCCCGGCTCCAGGATGACTGTCATCGATTCCTTCCCTCCCCGTCATACATGCCATTCTTCCTTTGTGAAGTAGAGTCTCCTCCTCTTTCCTTGAATTTGGGCTGGCATTTGTAACTAGCTTGACTAATGGAATACAGCAAAAATATTGTCTTAGAACTCCAAATCTAAATCATAAGAAGTTTCATAGTTTCTCCCCCAGCTTTTTGGAACTCTTACTCTGGAGAAAGCCAGTCTCCAAATAAGAAGTCTAACTACCTTGAGACTGAAATTTGTAAGAAAACTCAAGCTCTCCATTTGTAGAGGTTATTTAGAGAGCAATGACAAATCAGTCCTAAGCTGTTCCAGGCACCTCAGCAGTGCTGGTGCTGAGTGAAGAAGCCTTCAGATTACTCCAGCTTCAGCTGCTCTCTGACTAATACCATATGGAGGGCCCCAAGTGAGAACCCCAGCTAGTTCATCAGCCCTCGGAATCATGAGATAACAATAAATTGTTGCTCTAAGACTCAAAACAATAGATGACACAGCATTAGATAACTAAGACATTGCCCACTGTCTAGGTGTGGACTTCAAAAAATTTATTCTGTGAATGTTTCCAATTTTTATTTTCTTCTTGTGCAAATTTAAACAACAACAAAGAATAATTTGCAGAACCAAGGAACTGCAGAACTCCAACCGGAATACCACTGAAATATAATAAATGTGATTATACCCTGGAGCATTTCATTCTATATAAATGGTGCCTAAAGTTGTGAAACACAATAGTCTGATCATACATAATATTTTTACAGAGCCGTACTTGTAACAGATAACTTTGTCCTTACATCTCATTTCCTTTCATGACAAGCACTAGTGATACTTGGGACAGAAAAGAGAAGGTCAAAGTGGAATAGTGATTTGCTCAAAGTCACACAGCTGGTAAGTTTCAGGGCCCAGATAAGGACCAAGGTCCAGAGCACTTTTCATTATATAGTCCTGAAGGCTTTCCTGACATGAGTTTTAGAGTTCTGTGAGTCCACGTGTTATAACCTTCTCCCAACTCTGTTCTTAAATAAATACTTGAGTGACCTAGACAATTCCTTTGACTTTTCACTTTCTATGTCCTTATCATTAAAATGTGCTTATTATACCTCCCTCAAATTCAAAGAGATTAAAAATGCGAAAGCACAATATAAGTTTCAACCCATTTCCCGTTCTCCCTGAGAATACTCGCCAGCAGCGCTTGTGGCTGCAGCATTTATTTCGCGATAACTCGCTGATTACAGTCCTAACCCTACCCTCAAAGTTTGCCATGAAATATCTCGCTTTTATTGTTATTTTCACATCACACTAATGGACTGATAGTCTTTGGAAACAAAGGACATCATTCTGTTTTTAGTAGTGGAATTTCCATTTACAAAATATAGTAATTCTCGATCACTGAAAATGTCATATTCTAGAAATGTAGCATTCCTTTGCGTGACGTTAACATTGTTCTTGAACAGTTGCTCGCTGGAGATTCATCTGATGAATCCGATTTATGTGTACATCTCTGTTTCATTAAGATTAGAGACAAGTTCTATTTAGAAAGAACTCCAAGAACAGTTTTTATATTTTATCTTCACATTGAAAACCAGTCAGATTTGCTTCAGTCTCAAAGAGCGTGTTTACGTAAAATTAAATTAATGCTGGCAGCAAGCTGCACATTTTTTTTCTAAATGGGAAATCGGTTAAAACGTTATACAAAGGTTGGATGACGTTATTATTACTTCTTTCCACTACTAACCTTATCAGAAAATATTTCATTTTATCGTGAAAAGTAGACTCTTAGTGCTGAAGTAAATCAGAGAAGGGAGACATTAGATAGGGAATAGTCAGAGGAAATTCTATGGGTGAGGGGAGGAAATTAGAGGCATGAGCAAAAATAATTTGAGTAGATTAATGAGGACAGAGAAGGAAGAGACAGGATCATACAGTAGTCACTGGGAGGGATGTCTCAGAGGAAGCACCATGCAGGATTGCTTAGCAGATGCAACGGTAGGAAACTGGTTACTAAGAAAGGGTACCAAGGAAATGTGCTTAGTCCATGGAACATAGCATATAAAAAATCAGAATCTATTAAGATATTTCCTCTTTTATTTTCCATCATCCTCCCCTCCCTGTCCTTGCATTTTTATTACAGTAGTCCTTGCAGATTTCTCCAAGACAATGTCCCTTCAATTACCCTGCCATGCAGCTTCACATTGGATTTTAGTGGAAAATACTTAAGTAAGACATGATTTCAAATGAAGACTTACATGGAAGCTAAACACACATGTGTGCACATGTACACACACACATACACAATCATCACCATAATCAGTACCAATTACTGAGCCTAAAATGAGTAATATTTTGACTCATGTTTTCACCTTTCAGAGTAGAAATTATGTCCATTTTATTGATTAGTTTTATTTATTAAAAAAACATTTTTGTGACAATAAAGACATACTAGATCTCATTTTAATAACATAACAATGCATAAAAATCCATGGTTAGAGGAAAGCATAAGCTTTTACTATATATACTAGAACTAATAAGTAAAAATACACCTTAGTACACACAGACTTATCTTCTCCTTGCAATTCTAATCTATGTAATTCTAATTGAAGCACAACCAAACAATATATACCTGCTGAGAAAAATATGTTCCTTTCAAGAATATTTCTCCTCACTAAAAAGAATCAAATTAATGGGAATCCCCAGTTTGAAAAAAAAATTTATCTCACACTTTTTCCATGTTTATGATGCTTGGAGAATTAATAAAAGTTGATACAATTAATAGCCTCTTTTCTCTTTGATAATTTTTTCTTCTTAAAGAACTTAAGCACAGAAAATATGAAAATAAAGAAAGACTTGGATTTTGCAAATCAATATACTGAAAGAATGTAGGTCAGGTCACTAGTCTTCTGAACGTGCTAAATGTCTCTCAAAATTACTTTTTAAAAGATCTGGGGCATGAGTTCTGTCCCTCTGTGCCTGCCCTGATAAAAGGTTATCAACTCTGAATCAAGATGGCTGACAGAACAAACGACTTTCTTCTCCTCCCTCTTCAAGTCCTATTGAAACGACAGAAAAAAATATAAAAATAAATCTATATCAGTTGTAGGAAGCCCACTGGGGGTCTTAGATGACTGATCACTTAGAAATCTGGAAGATATTTAGCCACTGGGAACTGATGGACCACAAAAGCGCCCCAGGTAGGGAATATACAACTCCCACAGAAAAAAGAAAGGACCTCCAAAAAAGGGTTTTTCCCAGTCCTATCCCTCCAAAATTTGAGATTAGAGTATAGAAGAAGCATATTTAGAAAATTCTTATAGAGCAAACAGTTATTCTTAGAGCATCTGACTAAGTTACTTTGTCATTTGTAAATATATTGAGTATAATCTAAAGTTGGATTTCTTGCACTTAGGAAAGGGTTATTTGTGGGCCTTGGTAAAGTTAATTAATGAGTAGTGCTATTAATGAGGTCAAGACTTTGAGTTGTGGACCCAGTCAACTCGCATTTATTTGTTTATTTTTTTCAATTCAGCATGTGTCAGATATTATACACAAACTACAGGTACCAAAATATTTTCCTAGTCAGTAAGGATTGATTGAAAGAATGTTTCAAGTTCCAGCTGCCACTTTCTCTGTGTGATGTTTCTCATGTGAGTGAGAGTGGTATGACTTAGGGTGAAATATATGTGGAAGAAGAGAGTGTTATGCAGAGCTTCTGAGGGCATAGCAGCAGGTGCAAATAGAACCACAGCCTTAGATATTTTAATCTGTGTGTTCAAAAAGTTAAAAAGCCAGTTTTACAGACATACATTTTGACCAGCTCAAGATTCTAGAGGCAATTGTAATGTTCAAGAGAACAATATGGTAGGGTAGGACTGAAGGACCTGCTGTCTAGTTGATCAACATATAAGTCAAGAATAAATTTAGCTAGGAACATACAGACACAATTTAAAAAAAATAACCAGGTATCTCTTCATAAAATGAGTAAATCTGCCTTGGATTAAATGTGGTTTTGTTCTATGGGAAGTTCAGATCACATGTCATACAAATAATATGGCTAAATTTATTAAGACCAAACAACAACAAAAAAATCAACAATAAAATCATCCTATCAAAAGTTATAATTTGGAGAAGTTTTACTCTTATTTCAATAATAATAGTCCCTTCAATGTCCTATTGTTTTGGAATATGTCTTTTAATTTGCTTTCAGAATCCAAGGCATATCTATTTAAACATTTTCAACTGTGACACATTTTTTTTCCTTTTTAGAGTGAATTTGATTCCTGGACAAAGCCAAAAATTATTTGCCTAAAAATGTGGTTAAGATGGTTACTTAAGCTGGGGATAATATTTTTGGTCAAAATGAGACTGATTTCACATGTAGCTTATCAATTGATTCTAAAGGAAAGAATTATTGCTTAATAGCTACCTCTTCCTCATGATTACCAATAATGTAGATGTTCTGATTGACACAGTTTATGGTGGAGAGATAAAGAACACTCAGGTGGATCAGAGGTGTCACACAGCAGTAAAGTTACCTTCATAATCAGGCGCTGGAAGGACTACCCAGCACTATTATTCTATTACATAATTAAAATACAGGATGTATTCAAGAGTTTTATGAATTCTGTTTTAGAGCTATGTGACATTTGAATAAAATCATGGAACTTTAATCACCCCATTCCCCCACTTCCAATCTCCCAGTACAGATTGTAAAAAGAAATCTATCATTTCCAAAGTTTCATCAGAAATTCAGAGCCTAATCATTCTTTATCTATCTGAATAACTCTCTCTCCCACCCCCATCCCAACTCTCTCTCTCTCTCTCTCACACACACACACACGCACACACACACCTCACAGACATACACATGTTGCTACCAATTGCCTTTTTGTATTTTATTTCTCACTCATAAAGAAAAAAACAGTCTTCTTTGATTTCCTTGTTGCCCATTTCAGTGTTAATTTATCCCTTTAAATTTAATGTCCCATTTATATGTTTAATGTGGATTTTTCTTTAAAAATTTTTGCTTTTGATCCTTGCATTCAGAAGAAAGCAAATTATCCCTTTTGCAAAATACAGGATAGAAATTGCATATTTCAATTTGGTTTTGTTTATTCCAAATATTTTAGCCAATGAGGGTATGCAAATCAAGTTCAGTGTCTTTTGATATTTTTAAGTTTCCAAAGACTTATCCAAATGTACCTGTTCATATTTGTTTGTTTGTTTGTTTGCTCTATGATAAAATCTTCAGGCTCTAGGTGGCAGGTGTTCTGGCGAATAATTCAGGATTTGGTGCTTATGCTTGGTGTTCTGAAAAGTCCTTCCAAAATTTGATAAATTACTTTATCCTTTTAAAATCCATTTGAAAATAGTTCTATCTATGAGAAGAGTGATGTCTTTCTAAGAGATTCTACTTGAGAAGGTTACTCCCACCTAAAACCATTCATTAAAAAGTCCTGCATAGTAAGCAAAGACCAAGGGGGAAAAATAAGGGTATAGGGTAGACATTTACCTGACTACAAATACCCAGATCTTTAGAGATATTGCTAAGGGTTTGTCTTTCCAACAAGAACACACTCAGCATGCGTGAATCTGACTACACATCTTAGTGGGAGGGGATTTATGTGGACAATTCCTTCTGTGCAATATTATAAACACAGCCTATTATCTCCTGACTTTCTGACTCCTAGTTCTTTTTTACCTAATGAATGATTCATGTATTAATAATGGTAAAAATAATACTTCGCAATTATAGTATGCTCTTTTTCTCTCCAGGGTGCTCAGTGGACATTAAGTACATAATCATTTTTTCATTCAGACTGTCCTGGGGGGTGGTTGGAAGGCTTACCGCAGGGGATACCAGCTTTATATTATCCTTGTTCTGCAAACACACATTTCTGTGCAAATGCCAATTTTCTGCATTCTTTAGGAGAAAGAAGCTAAGATGGTTCTTCTTTTAGAGAAAACTGTGGCAATGTACATTGTTCAAGACCATGAGCTTAGGGAATTTCTAGGTTTGCAGGAACCTTAGGCTGACCTGTTCATTCCCCACTGATGGATGGTCCTCTCTCTAACATGTAAATGTTCGAGTGCCTTGAGCCTTTGTTTGGTGTCCTGTTTCCTCCCTATCTACACTCTCCGTTTTGATGATGTCATCCATTACTACAGCTTTAAATGTCATCTCTGCTGATTATTCCCAAATTAATATTCTGTAATTCAAATTTATTCTTTGACTCATACACCCATCTTTCTAACTAATATATCTTCTTGGATTTGTATTGTGCATCTCTGAATTTACATGTTTGATCCCCCTCCCCATACGCACCCCTAATCTGTTCCCCAGTCTTCTTTATCTTAGGAAGGGTATAATTAAAGTTTGCCTAAACTTAAGAATCTCCTTAGCTCTTCCCTTTTTCCCTTATCTCCCTCACATTTTCTCTATCTAAGTCCTATTGGGTCCACTCCCGGCACCTCCCACTGTGCTTTACACCATCATCTTTTGTCTAGAGTACTTCCGTCATCTTCTAACTGGCCTCCTTGATCTATTCTCACTACTGTACAATTTATTTCCACAACAGGCACAGTAAATGTTCAAAATTTAAAACTTCTCCAAGCAACTCTTGTCTTAAGACCCCCTTCCACATGTACTTGATTACCACTCAACAAAGAAGAGCATGAGCTCTGGGGACTGCCAGGGCCTCCATGGCCTGTACACTGGCCCTCTCTGACCTCACCTTGTGCTACTCTGCCCCTAAGTCATGGTGCTTCAGCCACAGTCATCACTTTTCTGTTTCTGAAACAAATCGATGTGATTCATGCCTCAGAGCACATGCACCTTTTCTTAACCTCTGCTTGGAATTCTCTATCTCTACGTTTTCATAAGAATAGCTTCTTCTTTGGATTTTTTAAATCAAAATGTCATTCAGAAAGACTTTCCTGATTACTTCATCTAAAGTAGCCTCATTTCTCCAATGTATTACTCATATCAACTTATTTATTTATTTCATTTTGATTATTCTTATCTAAAGTTAGTTTACTCTATTTAGTTTGCCTTCCCTCAAGGTTCTATGGGGCCTGGGACCTGCTGTGTCTGAATCTTCTTTCTATTTCTATCTTCTCAAGCAGAGTATGGCTCATAGTAGGTGATCCATTATCGAATATTAGACAAATAATATTGAATAAATGAATGGAAGTAATGGGGAAAATACTTTATATTCCAATATAGGTGATTGATCTCATTCAATTTGTGCTCTAAAAAATCTGTATGAAGTGTAACTGGGAAGTGAGGAGTAGGACTGGGGGCTTGGAGGACAATTTGAAGACTATTGTACTCATCTAGGTAATAAGTGGAGAGGACCTGGGTTAAGGTAACATTGATGGGCACAAAGAAGATGGAAAAGATAGGAGGTAGATTCCACAGAATTTGAGAGACAGAGAGAAGAGAGTCAGGGATAAGTCCAGGTTTTTAACCATAATGACCTGAGTGGATGGTAATATTATCGACTAAGTTTCAATATCAGGGAAAGGACTAAATTTAAGATTTGTTGTTGATAAAATCAGGAGGAGTCCAACTAGATTGTGATAATCTCCCTTCCTGTTGAATGGACCCTCTTCCACAAGGATGGGCTCCTGGTCCCTTAGCTATATAACCTAGTGGATCTGGAAGAGTCATCTGATATAATTTGAGCCAATGAGACTCTTTCCCTGGAATTTGGAATTGGAGCTGACCGATAGCTAGTCAGTCTCTGCATGTGTCTGGAAATGAGGTAACATAAATTCTTAAACTGAAGGGATGTCCCCTCTAATAACAGCATAGAAAGTCAGTTTATATACCACGGGAGTGAAAAACAGATATGCAGAGATAAACAGAAATGAGACACTGAAGGAGAAAGATAGCTGTCTGCATTTCTGCAGACTGATCAGTTTCTACTTAAAATACCCCAGAAATCTAGCTGCTGTTGATTTCCTAGAGATATTCCTGAATCTGATAATCCAGTATTCTTCCAACAAATTTCTTTTCCCTCTGTTTAATTTGTTTTCTAAATATTACTCTCAAAGAAAAAAAGTAACTATACAAATCAATTTATATATACACACATTATACAAATATCACATCAGAGAATTTATGTTTTTCTTATAAATAAGTGATTGAAATAATTTATTTCTCTTGCCTAAGTACTTTAAATCAATAAATATTCACTAAGACAATGTACCCTAAACTTTGATACACACCAAGGAACATTCAAAGACTATATAACAGCCATGGAAAATATTAGAAGTTGTTTTGGCACCTGAAAAATTAAATCATATGAATTTAATTATGATGTGATATGGAAGACATCACAAGGCAATGGTATACATGATTAATTGCCAAATAGTTCAGACAATAATGCTGTGAGTTCAGAGGCTGAAGAGAGCTGAGGGCTGGGTAGACAGGTAAACTTCAATAAGGAAGGAGGACAGAGGTTGGGGCATGAAGAATGGTTAGGATCTGCACAGCCGGACAAGAATAAGGAGGCAGTGAGACATCCTCCGCTGGGAGGTCTCCCATGAGCAAAAGCAGTTAGCTAGGGGAATTTTAGAGCCCAGAAGCCCAATAATCTTGAGCTGAGAAGGATGCCTGATGGGTAGAAGTGACAATAAAGAATGCTGTAGTCTGCAGAAAATAATTCAGCATTTTCTTCCAAATGGAAAATGCTCTTGGCTCCCCAAAGAGAAGACCAGCTTTATATAAACTTTTTTTCTTTTCTTTCTTTCTTTTTTTTTTTTACCTAACTTTAAATTCACCTTGGCTAAAGGAGTCCTTATTCCAACACCAGTAACTGGTGGCAGCTTCCAGCAAACAACCAGACCCCTGAAATTTTACTTCTGTTGCTTCTGTGGAACTAACAATCTAATAAAACTCCCTAACAGAGGAGTACGAACATTGGAAAATGAGCTGTGCTCTCTGTGTGTGCAGGACCGAACAGCTTGGAGAACAGGAAGGAGCGAGCGGGGACTTGGCAGCTCAGCCACAGCGTGGGTAACCGGACTGGGAATGCGAGCCATGTGGAGTACATCAGGGCCAAGATGGCTAAATCTGCGCTGGCCGGTGTCTGACCCTGAAAGAAGGAAACCTTCATAAGCTGAGGCCCAGCTCAGCTCCCAGACACATGTGTAAGCAATACTACCCCCAACCTACTCCACGACACACAGGTCAGTGTTCTCCCTAACAGAATGCAGATGGGGGAGTCTCCATTTGCCCAGCCAGGACGCACCAGCTTGGGCCTCAGCTTCCTCTTTAGAAACAGCAACACATTTCATAATGAATCTTTTAAGACACCACTTGTAAATACAAACAAACCCTAAATCCTAATCTGCTGCTGGAAGCTAGTATGATTAAAACAAAAGAAGGAAAAGAAGAAACCCAATCCTTTAAGACGAGTGTCCCAATTTCCACTTCCTATGTACAATATAATACTCATTTGTTTTTTATTTATTATTTATTTTTTTCACCTATTTTCCAGAGGAAAAAGATTCTAATCTGTAGGTGCATTTATTCAAACCAAGCTTGAGTATGAAAAGATCTGATTTGTCAGCATTTTTTCCCCTTTCAGACACTTGGGTCATATTTTATAGTCACTTAAGCCACACAATCACAAACTGTCCATGTCTTGTCCAGACATCAGCATCATTATTTCCATATGAATCTAGGTCAAGGCAATAGCAAAATGTTAAAAACCTGGCAAGCCAGGAAGAAAAGAAAAGCAGCAGAGCTCAGACTCAGCTCCTGGCACAGCGCCCAGGTGTCACGTCGGGAGTCAAAAGTGACTCCATGAAGTCAGTCCTCACTATGATAGGGCCGGTATTTAAAAAACACATGGACAGCTGAAAAGTCAAAACTCAAGTCAAATTCCACCGTTCCAGATGCCATAAGTCTTTTCTCTCTCCTCTTTATACCCATTTACACATGAAGGGGAAAAATAGGAAAGAAAGAGACTTGGGCAAAGCTTGTTAGCATGTTAAAGTCAATGAAGTTGCAAAGTCTATTCTATACAATGAAAAGTTAATGCATCTAATTAATTTTAAATGTTAATTAATTAAGCTTTGTAAAGTATGTTTTATGAAGTCATTCTGGTACTTTGAGTTATGGTGCCACATAGTAATATTTTTAACATAAACAATATAGCTACTCTCAATGAAAAAAATCTCAGATGCAGTAAGGTGGTTTGTAAATTTCTAAATATCAGCTTACATTCTTCAGGATACAGTAGTTACAGAGTGGTTAGGAAGCTGGAAAACTACAATGCTCAAATGAGAGCAAGCTTATTATAATATTCAGTTACCTTTGAAACAATGGGAAAATTACTGGCACATGAATCATTCCAATTAATTACTAATTAATCCCATTATATATTTCTGCTCCAGCGAAGCAAAATTATTCACTTTTCCTCATGTTATCCCACATTTTCCCACCTGTGTTCCCTTGCTTTGCTTTCCCCCCCTGCATCAGGAGTGACCTTGTTCCCATATCCCCTTATCTAAGTCCTGTCCATTCATCAATGTCCATCTGAAGTGTCACCCTTCCATGAAGCATCCCCAAATCCCAGAAGTAGAATTCTTTAATTTCTTTGAAGTCTCTTAACTCTACATTCAGGCCATTCCTAAGACGTATGGTGTATCAATCAGAACGACGGTCGAGATATATATATACAGGGATTAATATATAAGAGTTGTGAAAGGTGTAACACTAAATAAACGTTTAAACGTCATTAATATAATCTCAAAGTGCCATTATAACAGGGATTCCATGCCTGTATTTTAATTACATTAAAAATTTCACTTAAATACTTATTATCCTGTACAATTCAGATGGAAGTCCCTGCCATCCATCAATGTGCCCTCTGGCAAGCTCCACTCATAATCTCTTCCCCATGTGTCCAGTTCATCCTCTATAGTAAATCTGACTGCTAGCTCAGTGGCTGGTTCATAGTAGGTGCTTAATTATATTTATGAAAGAAGTAAACATGAACACAAGAGGAAAAAAAGCAGATCTAAAATATATACCTTTCTATTGTAGACTGCAATCAATGGAAAGATGTTACACTGGCCAGCTAACAGTATAAAGTGAATGGGATTTTCAATCTACCCAACTCCCACTGGAGTTAAAAAGACATCTTAGTTCCTAATTTTATCTTCAGTTAGAGGTTATGAATTGAGATGAACTGGACTCCCCTAAAAGTCACATCCTTCACCTTGTTCTAAGGTACATCTGAGCCATGGGTGGAGCCGAAGGCTAGAGGAGTAAGGCCTGGTGATGGGGTCCAATGCAGAGGCGGGTCTCCACCACCTTTCCCTTTCCACATTGAGTCCTAGAGAGAGGCTTTTCAGCATAGCTGTTATGAACTCTTTGATTCATAGCTTTCTCATCTGGCTACACAATACTTTGGTGCCTTAATAAGATTCAGCTGAAAAGAGACTTCCTTCTTTTCACAAATTGAAAGAAAATCTGTTTGGACATTTTTAAGGGAAAAGAGAAAAAAACTTCTGGGATCTCTCTCTCTCTCTCTCTCTTTAAATTTGTTCCTCTCTCCGAGCAGCTCTCCACCGTGTATATTCATGTCGACTAATTAAACTTTGGGTGGATTAAACAAAAGAAATAATGAGAAAAAAATTCAGACTCATGGGCTTGAAGGTTCAAGTGGAACCCTACCCAACAGACATTTTTTTAAAACGACATTTTTTAAAACTAGTAATTGTAGGAATAAGTTAACATTATCTTTATGCTGTTAGAGAAATGTTACCAAATACTTATGCATTTTCAAACTTTGTTTTTTTATGAATGTATAATTTATGTATAATGAAAGGAAAAGATATTAACTCTTCGGTTGCATGAATTTTGACAATTTTATAAATCCATAAAACTATCATCTAAAATTAGAGAGAGGACATTTCTATCACCACGAAAAGGGTCTTTCTCATCCCTCCCTAGTAAATTTCCCCCATCCCTAAGGAGGATTTTCTTATTTCTATCAGCTTAGATTAGTTTAACCTATTCTTGCTATTATTAAACTGTAATATAATAATTTATTTTTCTACATTTGGCTTCCTTTGTTCAATATAATGCTTTAGAGATCCATCCATTTTATTGTATCAATAGTATGTTCATTTTTATTGCTAAGTAGTATTCTCTTGTAGGGATGTACCATAATTTACCTAATTCTCCTGTTGATAGGTGATTTGCTCAGGTGTTGGCAGTTATAAATGAGGCTGATGTGAATATTCTTAAATAAGCATTTTTTTGTAAACACATGTCTACAATTTGCTTGGGTTAATGCCTGAAATTAAAACTGGTGAGTCATAAGGAATGTGTATATTTAACTTTTTAAAAAACTGCCAAATAATTTTTCAAAGTGGTTTTACAATTTTATGCTTCCATCAGCAATGTATGAGAATTCCAGTTGCTCTACATCCTCATCAACTTTTGATAAGACCAGTATTTATTATAAAAAAATCCATTCCAAATGATGTAAAATTATGTTATTATAGTTTTCACTCACATTTCTTTGATGAGTAACTAATGATATTTCAGCAACATTTTTATGTTAACCACTTACATATTTTCTTTCTTTTCTGTTCAAGTTATTTACCCATTTTTAAAAATTAGGTGGTTTTCTTTTTATAGTTTAATTATTGGAATTTTTATATATTCTGAATGAGGTCCTCTTTGAGATATATGTATTAGGGGTATTGTTCCAAGTTTATGACTCGTGTTTCATCTTCTTACTGTTCTATATATTGATTTGCAGAAAGGTTTTAAATTTAATAAAGTCCAGTTTATAATATTTTTCTTTTTGTAGTTACTGTTTGTCATATTTAAATATTATTTGGTTAACTCAAGATCATGAACATATCCTCCTACTGACTTTTTGAGAGTTTATAATGTTAACTTTTACATTTTGAACCACTAATTGTGTATGAATGAGAGAGGGGTCTAGGTTCTACTTATATTCTTATGCAGTTATTCCAGGACATTTATTGTGATGGTTTCTTTCCTATATTTAAGAATTTTATTTTGAAAGAACTATAGATTCACAGAATTGTATATTCGCATATCAAGTAATATAAAGAGATCTCATGTACCCTTTGCCACATTTTTCCCAGTGGTAACGTCTTGCAAATACCCTATCACAACCAGAATACTGAAACTGATACAGTCAAGATCCAGAACACTACCATCACCACAGGGTCCCTCATGCTGCCCTTTTAGAGTCACACAAACTTTTACCCAACAGCCTGAGCCCCTGGCGGCTCTTTTTACTACTGTGTCATTTCAAGAACAATATATAAATGAAGTTGAATGGTATGTACTCTTTGCAGCTGGCTTTTTCACTCAGTGTAATTCTCTGCAGATTCATCGAAGTTGTCAAGTGTATCAAGTTTGTTCCTTTTTATTATTAAGCAGTATTCCAAAGTATAGGCACACCCTACCATTTGTTTAACCATTTGCCTTTTGAAGAACATCAGTGTTGTTTCCAGTTTTTGGCTAATAGAAATATAATTGCTATAAACATTTATGTACAGGTTTTTGTTTGAATATAAGTTTTCATTCATGTACAGGTTTTTGTTTTCATTTCTCTGGGATAAACACTCAGGAGGGCAAATGATGAGTGGTTTGATAGTTGCATGTACAGGTTTTTAAGAAATTACCAAACTGTTGTTCAGAGTGGCTGTACCATTTTACATTCCTACTGGCAATATATGAGTGATCCAGTTGTCTACATCCTCACTAGCTCTTGGAGTTGTCACTATTTTTTTTTTTTTTTTTTTTTAGCTGTTCAGATAGGTATGTAGTGATATCCCATTGTGGTTTTAATTGACATCTTCATAATGGCTAACTGTGTTCTTAAACATCTTCTCATGTGCTTATTTGCCATCTTTATGTCCTCTTCTTGAATATCTCAACATCTTTTGCCCATTTTCTCATTGAATTGTTTGTTTTACTGTTATTTTTTTTTTTTAAAGTTCTTTATGTATTCTAGCTACCACTCCTTTGTTGGACATGTGGTTTGAAAATATTTTCTTCCAATCTGTACTGATTGTTTTCATCTTCTCGATATGCTTTTTTCCATTGCAAACTTTTTTTTTTTTAATTTTGATGAAGTCTAGTTTATCCATTATTCCTTTTGTGGGTGGTGCTTTTGATATCAAGTATAAGAATTTTTGCTTAGTCCAAAATCCCAAAGATTTTCTTCCTTTTAAAAAAAAGTTTTATACTTTTATACTATAAGTACATAAAATATTTTTTTTCAAATATTCAAAAAATATAGTTAATTTTTGCATAATATGTGAGATTTAGGTCACAGTTATTTTTTATTTTTTGCCCAGAGTTGTCCAATTCCTTCAGCACCATTGTTTAAAGAAATTATCTTTCCCCTATTAAATTGCTTTTGCACCCCTGTCATAAATCAATTGGGAGTTAAGGTCAGTGGAAACAGTGAAATAAAGACGTCCAAAAGTCCCCTCCCACATAAAATAGGAACACTGGCAAAAAATGATTAAAATCAACTTTTTCAGTACTCAGGAGATTAACCAAAGGCTTGCAACTACTACAGGGTATTATTTCAAGAAAAAAAAAAAAAAGACTGAATATAGGTAAAAACAGCAAGCTTTATGGTATTTATACTTGCCTGATTCCTATCCCCCTGGTCCCAGCTCTGCCGTGGCCTTGACAACCAAGCTCACAATCACGGTTAAACCAGTGCCCTTGTAGCCACTGATGAGGGAGAACAGAGATGAAACTCTTGAAAAGCTTAATTCTCAGATAATTGTCATTATTTGAACTATTTGGCAGTTATCTGGAATCCCAGCTTGCATGGCTTGTCTTACTTGACCTGACTCAGAGCTTCCCTGTGTGAACAACGTTTCCCTGGGATGTTTGTTGAATACAATCAGTAGCAGTGGTTTAACACTGAAGGTGCTTGAGGCAGTGATAACCACTGGGGCGAACAGCAAGCTAACCAAATGTCTTGTTCTTTCATTTCCTTAAGGTCTTTGTTTAAATTCTATCTTAAATTAGAGACAGCATCTCTAATTGCCTGTATAAAATGACATCCACTCTTCTTTCTCTGTCCTCCTCAACTTTTCATGGCACTTAACATTCATATAGTTTGTATATGTATGTTTCTATCTTTTTATTGTCATCTTCCTCCACCAGAATATAGTCTCCTTAAAGGCAGGTCTTTATTTTGCTCACCGCTATATCTCCAGTGCTTAGAAAATTCTTTCCACATAGTAGACACTTGATTAGTATCTTTGAATCAATGAACAAAGTTAGCAGGTGAGTGAGACACTGCAGCCTAGACTGTTTCTTTCTTTATTTAGAACACAAAACATTCTGAGAAATCCCTAGAAAAACCTTATTTTTTGTTTCTTAGGTGAAAGTGAGTTACATGGCTTCCCTACAATAAAAAAAAATGTGAGAAAAAAAGTTCTGTATTTTCCTCCTCTATAGTTAAAAGAGGCAAGGGAGAAGGGAGTTGGAAATAGATTGTGGATAGTCATTCATTGATGTCCTTCATTGTCATCCTATTCTTCACCTAAATCTTGCCATTTATTTTTATATTTCAGTTCAACCATCACTTTCTTGAGCTCTGATCACTCTTCTCCAATGCCACTTCAGACTTTTTGTTAAATGACAGCATAGAACATATTCTCAATAATGACTTATGTCAGCCTTTTCTGTTTTCTCTTCCTGAAACTAACTTTTCCAGATTTTCATCTAGCTAACTTTTCAGCTCAAATGTAGAAGAAGGCTTCCTTTGCTATTCTCTCTAAAATAGCCTCCCCACCCTAGCCCTGATACTCTTGATCTCATTGACAGATTTGTTTTCTTTGTAGCACTCACTGATATTTGAAATTATTTATTTGTGAATATATTTTCTGTTTTCCCCATAAGAGTGTGATATTTATAGGATAGGCTCCTTTTATGCCTGGGGTCTCAGGACTCAAAACTTCAAATTCTGAAGACATGTTAGTAAATAAACCAATAGCAAATGGGTAGTCTTATTTTCCTCCAAATAAATGATTAAGTAACATGAGTTCAAAGGCTTTCCTGACCTAAAGTGTAATGACAAATGTTCAGAGTCAAAGATCATTAAAATCTAGAGCTATGGAATTCAACTCTGAAAACTGCCCAAATAAGTCAGAAAACTAAATTTAATGTTTATCACAATTTGATTCATAGAGAAATGTATATAATTCTAAATATAGAAATTCAAGAAGTGTGGAATGGCTCCAAGAGCTATATTAAACCTTTGATAAATAATTTATACAATTCTCTACACATATGTAGAGCATCAAGTCTAATGGGGCTATACCATGTAATTGAGTAAATTGGCAATTAGAATGTCTAATTAACTAGGATTGAAGTCATTTTGAGATCATGATCATTTGTTATATTCCCTGAACTTACTTTTTAAATTGGAAAAATTTATGAATTTTTCATAAATACGAAAACAAAAAAAAATTATTTCAAAAGTATAATTAGAAAATCACATTATAATTGAGAAAAATAAGTTTCTAGTCTAAACAATAGGTTGGGAGCTTAGAGGCCAAGAGTTCTGGGCAACTCCAAGGCACTCAACCTCTCTCCACCTCAGTTTATCAGACTCCAATAAGGGACAATTTATGAGCTTAATCAAGAGGAAAAATACGAGTGGCACTGCCAAAATGTAGCATCAATAGATTTCAAGCTGAGTGGCTAACAAGCATTGCCATTAGAGTGTTATATCACCCTTAACCTCCCAGTAAAGTTTCTTGATTCTGAAAAGGAGCACTTGATGATCCCTAGGAAGTTTTTAACTGTTAATACCTCAGATATGGCAGGGCCAAATAACACCTTTGTACTCAACTAAAGTACCTCATTATAATGATCACCAGGAAGTTTTATCAGATGTGTACTCTCTGAACTCCAATTTCACCATTTGAGAAACGAAGCTCTCAAGGGCAGCCCCTCTTCCACACTTTCTCCATATTACAGAATTCCTATAATAGCCATGGAAACTGTGATTTTCCACAGCAAGCATCAGGCATCCATTAAAATTCAGGAATTCCTGTTGCATTTACTCTAGGCCTCTCTTAAAAATACCAAAGCACTAAGAGCAAAAAAGAAAGCTTAGAATAATCCATACAGTCATTTCCTGTGAAGAAGCAAGAGGAGGAGGAGGAAACCACTTAGATACTCAAGACTTGAAGGACCATCTGCTTTTTGAGAATTATTATCCTCTTTTAATCTGTCTTCTAAGATCAATAGCCTAATTTAAAGCCTAATTTAAATTTCTCCTCTTTCAAGTGTCCTTGCCTCCCTCTAAACTAAATAAATGTTTACGTGGTCTCTTATACTATTTATTATTGCCCAAATTTTCTATTAAGTAACACTCATGCTTTTCTGTTTTGTATCCACTACTAGACAATCTTGCACTGTCTTTCTTCCAATTGCACATAACATGGTTCTGGGACTACAGAATGTTTTCCAGGAAAAAATTCCTATTCATTTCTGGATTAATTGACTAACTGTCTTTCACACTGTGCATTAGCTTCTGTTAACAACAAGTAGAGCTGTGTTTCTTTCTCCATGTTCCGCTGATGCACCCCCCGCCCCTCAGATCTCACCAAACTTAGATAGATTCCCATGACTGAATTTTAGACATCTGAAGATAGGGCAGTGAAAATAAAAATATTAGTTTTTAATTTCTCCTTGTATGATTTTGATATATTGGAATGTGTTTTAGAGATCTTTACCCAATCAATCAAAATTCACAAGAGTAACTTTTAATCCCTTCCCATCACCTTAGCTTCAGTGCCAAAGCTGAGAGGAAGAATTAAATCATACCTTGTCTATATACCTTTAGTACTTTTGGGAGGGCATCTCAGTGTTCTGGAGAGACTCATTTTAGAAAGACATCTATAGCTAGGTAGATTGTTTTTCTGTTGTTGCCATCAGCAATAAAAGAATCAACTTCATTTTTCAAACTGGCTCTGGCTCTGATTTTTGGAGGCAAGAAATTTAAAAAAAAAAAAAAGACTTGAGAGATAAAACTTGAAAAACATGTATACTTTTTACAAGGACTTGGGTACCTAACTAAAAGTTAGCTTGGCCTATAGCTGCTTCTCAATAATTTTTTTGACTGCGGTAGATTTTCATAGTATTTATTTTTGGTGTAAAGTATTTGTACTTTCTAAGAGTAAAGATTTATGACTGCCTATATTACTGGCTGCTTTTTTGTCCAATCCATTGTTCAAAATACTATCTATGACATCCTTTCAATAATGTGAAATTGGCATCGTTGAAGGTGTTTCATATGTTTGTTTCCATTCCTAATCCTGTATATTTCTATAACCCTCGATTTACATAATGACCCATAAATGGTTTGTCATGCTCACCATAGTACTTACAATAAAAGACCATGTGGACATCCAGTTTTTATCCTAATGAAGTCAATAAGGCAATGCTCAAGAGAAGAAGGCCTCAGAGGATGTGCTAGGGATTAACTTCCATTCTGGACAGTGGTGGGAGGACATACAAGTATCCAAATGACCTATCTTTCTTCTCTGTAAATCCTGCCTGCAGATCTTACATGTTTGGGCTCTTCTGGGTTGGCTTATGGTGACTTCCAGCTCTTAGAAGAAATAACTGAGAATCTAACCTATAAATATTTTCCACATTAATAATTTTCAGCATTTTTAGTGGTTTACTGTTTTCCATTTGTCTCATTCTTCACTTTCATGGTGATTTCTCTCTGAATGGACAGTCTTCAGCTTTGTAACCAAATGCAAGATACCTATTCTTCTCTCTCTCATATCACCTCAAAAATAGTCTCAACTCTAGGATTATGAAACATCCCACTCACATTCAGTCTCCCCAATGTTCAAAAGGACATGTGCCATAGATGTAAATTTTGGTGTTGTTTTTTTCACTCTATATATTTTAAAAAAAGAGAAAGAAAAAGCTCAATGCTAAGATTAGATGACTTCAACTAGACATGGGAAAAATCATGAAGTTGATGAAGTTTCTCTGAAACACCCCCTCTTCATGTGCCTTATCTGCTTCCTTCATTTCAATATCTCCTACTTGAGAAGTGGCCTGAAAGTGATGAGGCCCTAGCCCCTTCTATCTTCAAAGACACACAGTCTGTTTATATAATGGACATTGTTATGTTAGTCACTGTGTTACCTAGTGCTAAACGGCCTCCATTTTGATAACACAACATAAAGCTGACCTCTTCAAATTGTCACTGTAAAAAAAAAAAAGAAAAAAAAGAAAAAAAAAGAAAAGAAATTGAAAAAAAAAATCTCTCTTGGGTTTTCTTATACTTTTCATGTAAACCCTCTACGGTTTTATCATACTTGTTCCTAATGGTCCCAACTCTCCTCTTTCACTAGGGTTCCTTGCTGCCCTTTCTCCATGACCCAAATGTAGAGAAAGATTCCTGGATATTCTTAGCACGACAGAAGCAGCTTCAGTCTCTCAACAAAATTTACCAAAAATGTGAAAGAAAATGATTACAAAAAACATAGATAACTTAAAAATAGTCACATTTTCAATGTGTACAGTTTTTATTTCAATAAAAGAACAAAGTCTTACTTACTGAGTACAAGAAAGGGCTCCTCCTTAGATAAAAACACTTAATCTGGGAATTGTTGGTGTAACTCCAGAGATAGCTTTTTCTTCCCTCCCAAGCTCCTGGGCCTATTGCCTGCAAATTCTGTTTTGTTTTCTGATCTTTAGGGTGAGTCTATTTAAACTCTTCAAAATGAAGCATTGTCCTGGTCAACCCTCCTGACCAGAAAGTTACATTCACCATTTCTAGTTTCTAGTCTGAAAAAAAAATCACCTTTGAAACATAGGATAGTCGTGACTGACAATACAAAGACAAAATAATGCAAAGATTCAATTCTTAGCTATGCCAGACATTAGCTGTGTGACCTTGGGTGTATTACTTTATCTTTATGTGCCTGAGTTTCTTTATTATAAAATTGGAAAAGTAATATTATGTACTTCACAGCATTTTTTAAAAGAATTATATGAATGAAATCAAGTGAAGTACTTAAAAAAGGCTTAGAATCTTGTTGTTGTTGTTGCTACTGACATTCCAGAACACAAAAGAATGATCTATCTCTAGCCATCAATGGAATATTTTATATAATTTCATCATAGTTAACTCAGATCTACCCAAACTCATTCTGGGGGAAATTATCTTGTCAACATTTCCCTCTGACTATTCTATAGTATGATGATCTCTCAACTTTTCAACAACTGTTCATTCAAAAAAATATTTATTAATCACCTTCTGTCTTCCAAATATTGTGCTTGCTGTTAGGGAGATAACGAGGAAAAAAGGAAGGAAATGAAGGCACAATCCTTGATCTCATGAAGAAATGAATATCAGTAGAGAAGCTTAGTGAAAATACTGCCTGTTTTGGAATCACATAGTCAGTAGTGAACCTTCAGATAGTCCCCATTAAATTATGACTCCAGGTATTTATGGCCCTGTGCACTCAACCCCCGCCCACCATCCCCAATGGATCTGGGCTGCCTGTGACTCACTTTAATCAATAGAATATGGTGGGAGTAACACCATACCAGTTTCAGGTTTAAACTAAAAGAAGGCCTGTAAGATCCTGCTTTTGTGCTTTGGGGATGCCTTAAGCTGCCATGTAAGTGGTCCAGCTACTCTACTGAAGAGATCTCGTGGAAGGGCCATGCAGAGAGGAGAGGGCTTCCAACTACATGGAAAGAAAAAGTCCCGGCCATTCTTACATCTTGACTAACCCCGCCGAGGCCCCAGACACACCAATGAAGCATCTTGTATGTTCCAGTTCAGTCATAGGTCCAGGTGACTACAGCCTCAGCCAATATCACCTGGAACAAGAGCAGCTCAGCTAAACCCAGTCAACCCACAGAACCACGAGAGCCACTTTAAATGGTTTTCGTTTTAAGCCACAAAGTTTCAGGATAGTTTGTTATGCATCAATAGAAAGACTAACCATATGAGAATATCTTCTCTGACATATATAGATAGATAACTTTGGTGAAATTAATTAACCTTCATGAGGCTCAGTTTCCTCAACACTAAAATGGGACTACGGTAAACTTCACAAAGCTGTTGAAAGTGTCAGATATAATACATGTAAAATTCCCAGAAACCAGCATAAATAAATGGTAGCAATTATAGGTGGTTAGAGGTTTGTTTGTTTTCTGACACATTTCCAGTAGAATTTTTATTTCAGATCAGGAACCTGAAGACCATGAGGCTTACCCCAAGTTGCTAGTTATATTTGCCCAAAGGCTGCTTCCTCCCTGTACGTGGATAAAATGAGGACTGAATGTGAACAGCTTTCTCTCCACACCTAGAACTCAGGAAATAAGAGCCCCATCTGACATTTTCCGTATTTTTTTTAACAACTCTCTTGTTTTATTTTCTATAAGCAAGATATGCATTCAGTTGTTATAGCAACATTATGTAGTTAAAATTTTTGTTAAAGGTGACATCACAAAGTTCTCACTCTTGCCTCCAACTTAATACTTCCTGAGAACCTTTGGAGATTTGTAAAATAAATGATGTAAAACATGGGATGTTTTGGATATGACAAATCTCATTTATTTTCACTGTCATCACTCACCATGGTATATAATACCTGCTTCATGAATACTGAAATACTGCAGATGTTTTCAAAATAATATTGGGTTATGGAGAGACCTCTTGAATTTCTCATCTGGTTAGTTTCAGTTTAAATCACCATCCTCAAAGTCTCTATACATGTGTACTTTAAAACCAAGCATTTTGTACATTTGCTCATGGCACCAAATGTCCACTGAATATGCAGCCACGGAGAACTTAAAACGAGTTCCTGGCATTCCGTAAGTTATGTAGGATTGAAGAATAAGAAAGCAAAAGATAAAAGTAGTTATAGCTATTCATTAGTTTTTGGTACATCAGATAATTTGTGCAATGGCTTCAGGGCTTTAACTGAATCACTTTTCCCACCTTGTCTTAATTTTAATTATGCAGCAATCATTTTTACCAACCTGCGCAAAAGAACCATATGAAAATGTGACATGTGACAATATACATTTACCTAAGCTCCAGGAGTACAGTGACCTACAGGCAATTAGCTACTGCCTCTAGCACTGAGACGACCAATTAAAGAGTTAACGAAATGCCCTCCAAATCACCTACATGTACAAGATGTTTGGACTGCCAGGAACATTGCACTTCAACTGATAGAATTTTTGACTGACTTATTTAGTGAGTCTACATCTGCTAAAATTCCAGACTCATGCCTGTAAAACTGAAGAGTCAGGTTTTATGAGGTGCTTTCTCTGTCATTAAAGACGATCCCACCTTAGCCCTTCTCCTAACAAGACAATCTTGCAGCCGTCATTATGAAGCATGATCCTATCTTGTCATCATGGAAAAAAAATGACTTTCTAGGTCAACGAGGATGGTACTGAGTTCATCTCAAGGATATAAGACATTCATTCTAGTGCCTATAAGCCAGAAACTAAGTGTAAAGAGGAAGGAAGGAAGGAAGGAAGGAAGGAAGGAAGGAAGGAAGGAAGGAACTCAATATTTTAAAATATCTTTTTAAAATATTTAAATTTAAATATATTTTATAAGCTTTCATAGTAGATCTTCTATAATTCAGAAATAAAATACACTAACTGGAAAAGGAAGCAATAATCACTATCATGATTCTTTTTGAATTATGCCATTCTTTGACTGATATATTCTCTCTCTAAATGCAAAATTCCTACAAGTTGTGTATGTTGGATTCCCCTGGAATTAAAGCCCGAGATAAGGATTTATTGAAAGTGATTCCACAAACACATAGAAGTACGTGAGGATGGAGACAGGAAAGGGAAGGAAGCCAGCAGGCTGTGTTCATGAGTAGACTGCCACTATGATCAGCTGGAGCCCAATCCTGCTGGAAACCACTGGACAACAATGTAGAACATGCAGAACTATATCAAAAAGAGCTGCAGTAGTTATTCACCGGCTTCTGTCGGTCACTGGCAAAGAGTGCACTCAGATATTGGCTCCCCGGCACTCCTGCCTATCCCATATGAAGGCTGAGCATGTTTCAACAGCCAGAGAAAGCCTTCAAACAGAGATGAGGTGCTTACAGTAGAAAACCTTCAGAGTGATGAGTATCGAGGCAATCTGAATTTGACACTAAGTGTTGCTATAGAAATTGACCCCAAATTAAGTGTGTCTGCGCAATACCAACTTTTGTTGTGGGGCTTGCTTCATCTAATCCAATCCACATGGTTCATTCATTATACCTTGGATGTAAAAGTGACCTGTTTGCCTGTCGTTACTCTGTCCATGGTGTAGAACGCCTCAGAGCATCACTCTTACCTTTTGGGATATTATAGAGTGGGAAGACCAGTGAGGGACAAGAAGCAGCATATGCTCTATGGGAGAGTCCACTAATTCTCTGTAAATCACATATTTGATTTGGCTGGGCACCTGACTGGGGTAAACCTACAAGAAATATATTTGTCAAATTAAAGTAAATTATGACAGAAGATCTGATAAATATGTTTATGAGAAACAAAGAATAAACTAGATAAAAATCAAGGTTTTATGAAATCTAGACTAAACCAAACCAGTGACCAAAACTTTTTTCTAACAACAGGAGATAAGGACCTAGGCAAACATTAAACTGAAGATAAAGACAAAAAAAAAAAGAGAAACACACAGGTTTTATTGGATCTCTCTTTGGATGAAAGCCCAAATCATGCAACCTAAAAAGAGCTCTCATCTCCTGTTGTTATTCTTAGCTGAAGAGTCCGTTCTATAGAGAGGTCCAGATACCACCGGAAAAGAAAATCCTTTTCCAGAAGGCTTCTCCTTTCTGATTTCTTAGCAGTATTCCCAAGAAGCTGTCCATCAGTCAGTCAAAATATAAGGAGCACTTGTATCAAGTCAATGAATATCTGCTTGGCACCTACTACATAAAAACACTAGGCTCCTGTCTAAAGCCCAGAGAAGCTGAATGAACTGCTGGGTTCTGATGTTTCACACGACTTTTAGACATGGACTGATGGATAGATTGGTTGATTGATTAAGTGACTGAACTAAGTAAATGAATCGATCCCTACAGCCCAACTTCTTAGTAACATTGTCTTCTCTATTCTGTAACACCCAGATTACTTCTGATGCTTCATGCATGTTGTGGCTGCTTCATAAATAATTATTGTTGGCACGAAAAAAAAAAACTGCAAAAAAAATTTTTTTTAAGTATGAGTTACCATTATAAGATCTGTAATTCTTGAAGTGCTGCAATGATTTTCTCAGTTAAAAGTTAATGGAATACACAGATGAGCAAAACTCCCACTTGCTTCTTCCCTGTTGAGCCAGATAATCCTCCACTCACAAATTTACTTTTAGATTCTTTCTATAAGTTTTCTTCATATTTGTCTTCATCTTTCAACATTCTGTTTATGTTTTTGCTAATAAAGTCTACTCAGGCACTTCTGCTGTCTTTACACATTCTCTTGATAGTGTTCATTCATATCCAAATTGGTGCAATCAACAGGGCATATAAGCATTTTACCGATCAGTTTATTTCATTCCAAAAGTCTGAAACGACTTCTCAGAATTTTAGTATTTTTTTGCATTTGAACAAATATAAATCATTTTATGAACAGACCTACTTCTATATAGTTGTCTTTATCATCTCTTCTGTTTTATTGATTCACTACTGATATTTTTAGATTTAAAGCTCCCAGAAGGCAAGGACTGTGAACACCACCTTATTTACCCCTAGGCAGAGTTAGGATTTGCTGCCATGTCTCAGGGCTGCGAGTCTCTGAGGCTGCGTTGCCCAAGTGGCCATCTGCTATTCCTATTCTTCCCATATTGCCAATTCTCCTCTCTCTGATCAACAAACAGAATAAATTGGTTTAAGATAGCTTAAGAATCAGAGTATATACTTAAAGTATTAATACCTTGCAAATAAGTATATTATTAATTTAATATTTATTTATAAGTAACTGAAAGCAGAAATTTTCTTGAAAGCAGATTTTAGAAAAGTATGATTAATAGACACTGAACAGTAAAGACAAAGCCAGGAGGGATGCCGACTAAAACGTCTATACCAGTCATCTCTCATCACAATAATGCAGCATAACAAACGGCCACAGCAGTTTGGTGGTGTACAACAACAGGTATGTATTTTTGCTATAAGTCTATATTTTGGTTGGGTAGCTCTGCCTATCTGAGCTGGCCTTGCTCACGCTCCTGTAGTCAGCTAGCAGGTCAGCAGGGAAACTGACTGGCCTAGCAGGTACTTGGTTGGGATAACCTGGCTCTGGTCCATGAGGTTGCTCTTCCTCTAGCAGACTAGTTGGAAACATTTTCATGGGGAAGAAGTCAAGACAGAAAACAAAAGAACACAAGTCCTCTCAAAGCCCAGGCTGAGAACAGGCACACCTACACTGTCATTTGAACTACATTCTATGAGCCCTAAGCAGTTACAATACCAACCTAACTTCAAGGAGTGAAGTAATAGACCCCACCTCCTATTGAAGGGAGATGCAAAGTTTCGTTGCAGAGGAAATTTATGGAGCAATTTATCTAGCACAACAACCTAATCTATTTAATCAATTTAATCTAGCACGACAACCTTTACTTCTTTAACAAAATAATTCAGGTAGATAAAAAGGGAGTTAGAAAAAGAAAAAAAATAGAACCAATTCTCTTAAATAAATTGCAAACTAATGAGGGAGAGAGAAGGACCAACTGTTTTATTCGATAGACATTTACCAGTTGTCTATTGCATTTCAAGTTTCATACTGGTTACACATATGATTAAGATATAGTCCCCGTTCTCAAATAGTTCACAATCCCATGAGACTACATATGGCAAGCATCATTTGGACAGTGCGTTGCACATTGTGAAGGGTACTCAATGAATATTTGTTAGTCAATGATAGGATAAAAGCTAGACAGAGCATGAAGTTGTCAGCTAACAAAAGTTCTCTTAGACTCTATAAGACTGTCTTGGGGTGACAATCCTTCCATGTTTACTAGAATATGCTAGAAAAAGAAGAAATTTTGAATGTCCAAGAGATCAATATGAACACTTAATTTCTCTGTATAACTCTTTCTTTTCTTTCTGTCTTTCTGTCTCTGTTTCTGTCTCTTGCTCGCTCGCTCCCTCTTTTTGTGCACCACTGCTGGCAAACTCAAAACACCAGTTAATGGACCTTCCTAATCATTAGGCAGTAATTATGAATATGGACTGGAGCCTCTCAGAGATCAATGACCCAATTGCCCAAACCAGGGCAGGAGCCCCAAGTCAAACAGAATCTGCAAGTCCCCTAATTGCCAGGTCAGTGAAGGCAGACAACGGCTAAGATGTGACTCATGTTCTCCCTTCAGTATGTCATCAAGGACAGGTCTGAGGAGTAAAAGAGACAACATGAAGTTATCCATATTTCAATGTATAGTACACACCTAGACACACACCATGTCGTACATTTACATACAGTTACACACACACACACACACACATAGACACACATACACAAACATCCAACAACAGTGAAAAATCTTTGGTCTTGGGTTTGTTCTTGGAGGAAACTTTCTCAAACTTCTCTCTGAAGGCCTAGAGAGTCACGTGAAGGGGGAAAGCCTATAAGCCAGAGCTGAGGTCTCTTTTGATTTGAAAAGTGAATCACAAGAAGAAAATAATCAGGGAGCACCAAAGCCATACAGTTGTTTATGTGTGCGTATGAGTATGTGTACATGAATTCATGTGCTTATGCCTCAGAGTGCGTGTGGTTAATGCGGCATTAAAACCAACTCATAGGAGCTGCTCTGCTTTAGGGGTTGGGATATTTTTTTTTTCTTTTGAGAAAATCAAGTCATATATATTTTTTTCCTTCCCATTCTCAAAGATGAAGCAGTTTACAGATGCTGAATTCTTTTTTAGGAATAGTTCCAATGCATCATTCAAATATCCTTTGAGCTGAGCACACGATATGCACATCATGAATACATGTAATCACTGGATGATCCTTTGTGAAGGTTTTGCAAATAGCATGAGAAAGAGCCAATCACGGGGCCCTATCTGAGGATGTGCACTTCAGTGAGTGTGGTGGGACCGATTCTGGCCACTACTTTCCTATTTCATGGGCCCTGTTCCATTGCTGTGGTCCTCTTAGAACATTTCTGTGGTAGTTAAAAAAGTAAATCACAATTTCTGGACCCCTTATGAATTGTATGCTTCCATTTTTCCAAAGGTGGCACTTGTGGATTTTCAACATATGCCACACAAATAGATACATTTTTTAAAAGATCGCGACCTTAGAACTAGCTAATTTTATCCTCCTCTAGGCTTGCTTGGGGTAGATGGAACCCAAATTTCAGAGCCTAATGTAACCTGTATCACTACTATCTGTCTACTAGGAATGTTTTCAAATGTTCAGCGTGCAATTCAACAACAGCAACCCCAGTCAGACAATATCTTTCTTGCTGTCACTCTCACCCCTCATTAACAATGTGGAGGACTACTTTCTGCAGCTTTCTCTTCAGAAATATGAAACATAAAGTTTAGACAATTCATAGTTGTTCTCTGCAACTAGAAAACTTAACCTAGAGAACTGTACATCCTTCTTTTTTCCCCTTTGAGATATGAGAAGATTTGAAGCTATTATTTCTTTCAAAAACATTATTTTTTCTTTTATAACATATCCCCATCCTAAAAATCTAGGATAAAAAACATCAGATCTATAAGGTAAAAAAAAAACTTACATTCTCCAGTTTGGGGCACATAAGGTTTTCTGATAAGCTCTTTCATGTGAACCTGAAGCTCATTTACACAATGTGGCACCCCAAATGACTTCAAGTGCCCTTTTCCAGATCCAGTGGTCTTTAGATATTTTTGATCTGTGAAGTAACAGATATCCAAAAGCATGTGTTATATGAAACATAAAGCAGAACATGAAACATTTGCATCTCATTACCATTTTATAAAGATTGCCTTTGAGTTTCAAAAGGTGTAAGAATTGTTAGCAGAGAAGCGGTTCATACAACCCTCCATCTTCACAAACTATTATTAATAGCATTAAAATAAATAAAATAACATAGTTCATTTAATGTCTATTCATTCAAAGAATATATATATTTATATATGTGCGGGTTATAGATAATTCAGAGACAACATGCCTCATTACCTACTCCCTAAATTCCAAAATTTATGTCTCGATTTAGAATGCAATTTTTGAGTGCAGTTTATGTGTTTAGTTCAGTGCTTATATTTTAAGCAAGTGTGTTTTTAATAAAGATTAAATCTTTAAATAAAGATTAAAACAATTTTACTGAATAAAAATGCTAGAATAGTTAAATATTGAACTATACTCAAGAGTAACATGCAATTCATAACCAACTTTTCCAGGTGCATGATGACCAACAAACTAATGGGTATTTTTGGAGAACCAACAATATATTCAATTAGAAATTAAGTCTATGATCTAATTCTCAACCTTGTGTATCTTATAATAAAAACAAGGAGAGAAGATCAAAGGTGTGGAGAGAAGAGAACAAACCAGTAGAGGTTTAAGAGGGCACATTTCACCATCACCGAAATTAGCTAGAGAGAGACAGGCTACAATCTGCTGAATCACTTCTGGTTTTTTTTTCTTCCCTGTAGACAAACCAATGGCCACAGTGAGACCAGCGATGCCAAAAACAGGGAGAGGGGCTGATGAACCCCCTCCCTCAGGCTTCAAGAGCTCCTGGATACTGCTATACACACGCAGCGGGACACTTGAGCACTGGTGACGGGGGACGGAAACCCCAAAACCTCTCTTCAACATTCCCTTTAGTCAAAGGGTTTCATTATCTTTTGAGAATCAAACCACCTCTGCTTCCCTCGGTAGCTTCTTGTCTCGTCCCTGACCCCCTTGTCCTCTGGCTCCAGTCACGTTTAATTTCAGACCCAAATACGTAGTATACTCTCAGTTCCCGCAATGCTGCTGTACTGCTTCCTCTGTCTGGAATATGCTTCTGAACATTTTGGGGGCCTGCTTAACTGCTACTTTAGACTTTACATTTAATGTGGCATCATCAGTGCCCCCAATGCCTGAATTACTTGCTCGCCAACTCATGCCCACTTCATACCCACTTCAGCCTATATTGACCATTCCAAGCATTTCTTACCTTTCTTTATGAAAATTAAATAAATTAGCACATGGTAAACACTTAGATTAGTATCTAGCATGTTATACTCAAGAAATATTAGCCATTATTATTCTTCCACTGTAAAAATTCTCTGATTCCTCAGTATTCTCCCTCACTAAAATCAGTGCTAGTTTCTGTCATGTTCACCAATGCAACCCATTACTTGGCACCATGCCAGGCACATGGTGCATGGCTATGAATAGTGGATGAAAGAGAAATTATTTTAGTTATTACACATATCCAATGGTATTTAATTTGATACTTTTTCCAATAAGACTTCTCATCAAAATGCTAAACAAGATTCTACTTTTCAAAAAATAAAAAATAAAAAAAATGAAAAAGGAGGAGGAGAATAAGAGAAAATCTCATGCAAATAGAAAACTATCAGACTTCCCATAGTCATAAATGATTAGTTTTGATTTTGTGGGGCTTGAAATAGGTCGTGTGTGTGTATGTGCACGCATGCCTATGTGTGTTTGATTTTTAAAAAATACTTCAGTTTTGAGCATATTACTTGGATCTGAGTTCTAGTTCGTGTTTCATAAGAGGGAATATAATTTATAAGAACATATTTAGGATTTAGGTCTATAATTTAAACAGAACACTCTTCATTTTCCTTCACAATTTGCATTTAAGAGTTTTCTTTTTAAGACATTCATGAACTATCTCAGAGACCACTGAAATAATTTGAGATCTGCTCCCAGTTTCTCATCTGTAAAGGAGGCAAATAATAATAATAATTTCAGGGAGTTCTTAAGAGGACGTATTGGTCTGAAATGTGCCCCTCTCCCCCCACAAAAGATATCCACATCGCATTCCTGGAAACTGGGAATGTTATCTTATTTTTTTAAAAAAAGGTCTTTGCAGATGTGATTAAGTTAAAGATCTTAAAATGAGATAATTCTAAGTAATTCACTCAGATTGGCCTTAAATCCAATACAAGTGTCCTTGTAAGAGAAAGGCAGAGGGAAATTTGAGACTGAGGAAAGGAGGAGATATAGACCACAGACACACAGAAATGGCCAGGTGAAGGGAGAGGCAGAGATTGGTGTGATGCAGCCACAAGCCAAGAAACTCCTAGAGCCACCAGCAAGAAAGGATGAAAAAGCCTTTTACCGTGGAGCCACTGGAGGATGTAGCCCTACCGACAACTTACCTCTTCATTTTATTTTTATTTTTTATTTTAAAGAACATTTCAGTTCTACTCTTTTGGCAAAATTCATTTATACAATACGGTGTTACCAAACATAGTCACCTTGATATATATTAGATCTTCAGACCCTATTCATCTGATAACTAATGATTTGTACCCTTTAACCAACCTCTCCTTATTTCCTGCACCCCCCAGACACTGGCAACCTTTGTTCTACTCTCTGTTTCTATGTGTTTGACTTTTTTTTTTAGATTCCATATATAAGTGTTACCATGCAATATTTGTCTTTCTCTGTCCAGCTTATTTCACTTAATGCCCTCTAGGTTTATCTATGTTGTTGTGAATTGCAGGATTTTCTTCTTTTTTAAGGCTGAATAATATTCCACTGTTTATGTGTGTGTGTATAAACACACAAACATATATGCACACACACACACACACACACACACACACACATATACATTTCCTTTATCCATTCATCTACTGGTGGACACTTAGATTTCAGACTTCTGGCTTCCAGAGCTGTGAGAAAAAAAATTTTTGTTATGGCAGCAACAGGTCAAATAAAATAATATACGTAAAGCATGTCGCCAGTCCCTGGAATATTCTCATTCATTCACTCCTTCAATCATTCATTCAACAAATATAAGTCTCTACTATGTCCTAGGACTGTTCTAAATACTAGGAATATGGGAGCAACAAAGGGAGTTAGATATGAGGAAACTGTACTTAAAATTTTATAGAGCATTCTGTTAGAAGGTGGGTTTCATTTTCATTGCATCTCCAGCTTTACTTTGTGTTGCTATTACTATGCTTTCCTTGTCCTGGTAAAACATACACACACACACACACACACCTCACACACACACCCTCTCACACTCACACTCACACTCACACACAACATATTTCTAACTTCCACTCATATACACTTTCTAATGCTTCTCTTTACATCCTCGCTAATCCCCACTTCCAGTGCAATCCCGAATTTGTCTGCATTGAGAAGAAACTCTAAAGCTTTAGTAAAGATAAAGGGACTATTACACATTGCAAAGCACTTGTAATATTTGTCTCAATAGGAAAAGCAAGCTATTCTTCCTTCTATTTTGCCCAACCTCGCTGCGTTCTGGAACATCACTTGTAAACTGGGTGTAGGTATTTGGTCCTTGTTCGCTTTGATCTGTTTGGTTTATGACTTCTCTAGACCATGTAAATGTCTACTTCCCATTGGAAAGAACAGAGATTTAGTAATTTTATGATGAGAACACCCTTGTTGCTGACCCATACTGACTCTAATGATATTCAATTCATGGAAGAAAGATTGTTTCCTTGATGGAAGCTTTTCTCCTCAAATTTGGTTATGACAGAGAGTAGAAAAGAAACTTTGTAACATTTGCAGCACCTGCAACTTGAACATATCTTACCTCAAATAGCATCAAAATTGTGATAACCCATAATATCCATATCATATTTCTCTGTCACTGGGATATATGTGTCCTGCCCTTTTGCTTTCAAAACTAATTCTTCACTTTTATAAAGTAAATTTTTCATCAACAGTTTCTTCTTCTACTATATTTTGTAAAGATCCTAGAAGAGACATTTCTTTCAAGAAGTGACTGTTATGACAGCATTATAAACAGCCAAATATACCCAGACTAATATAAATGCCCCGCATGTGACGATTTGCCCCCACCAGAAGTGATTCTTTAATAAGACTGAACAATTTACCTGAGAAAGGCACTTGACAGAGACAAAAATTGTGTCACTTGTCCAAAGCGGGGACACAGACAAATATTTTCATCTGGCTCTTGCTTAAAGCCTCACTCAAGCTACACATCATTCACATTTTTATCTGTCACACATTAAGCACTGCTATTGTAACCAACATGAGCAAACTGTGTCTGTTCTGTCCCATCTAGTAGACAGTTGATTAGATGGACTTCAAGGGAGTGGACAAGTGGATTAATTCGGTTCTGGAAGAAAAGAGAGCCAAAAGAAAAGTAATAATATCAACTACCAGGCAATGCTAGGTTGAGTAGCTCCGTCTTTTTCTAAATCTTGGAATCGGGCCAGGGTCACTGATTCTAATTAGCAACAGACCAGCTCCTTATCCTACACAGGTCCCGGGGAGCTGAAGAAAATGAACCTGGTCTGCCAAGTCAGAGCTTGTGTTTAATTTGGGGAGGGAAATGGGGAGAGTACACTTGGCCAAATCCTCCTGCTGGGCTCTCCCTTGGGCACCAAACAGCCAGAGGAGGGTAAAGAATGGATGGAAAATAAAAGGCAATGGCGGGGGGAGGGGGGCGGGATAAATGATGAAGACAGACAAAGCTGCAGGAAAAAGATGGGGGAAAAAAGGAAGAAGGAGGTAGGGGAGTACCAGAAAACCCACGGCGATAAAATCAAAGACAACTTTTCATAGCAATCTAAAGATCCTTTAATCACTATATATCTACTGAGCACCTACAGTGAATGGACCAAGCACTGTATGCTAACTTTGCTTATATACTTTTGTTTGATCCCTATAGCAATCCTGTGTGACCGGCTATTTTATGTGTAAAGATTCTGAGGTTTAGAAAAAAGCAAGTTCTACCTCTAGTTTGTGACAGTTATAATTCACTTTCTGGTTTGTCTGACTCCAAAGCTCATGGACTTTTCACTATACCAACAGAGTAAAAATAGAAAGGGAGTGTCTCCTTAACTCCTGCAAGGGGGAATTTTTTAAAAATCAATACTTTAATTTTAACAGAAAGGCCAGTGCTAGAACAATGTATTGCTTTAAGGAAAATCCCACTGAGATGAAGGTTCAGGAAAAGATGCTGCTCGTTTTAATATTTCTTGTGAAACTTCCAACAGGGGAAACTGGGGATTATATTTCTTAAAAGTTTCATGTGATGGAGCACCTGGAAACTGGAACTTTCATTGTGAGCTACCACAAAAAACTGACATATAAAATGTAAAATAAGTGTATAAAGTATACTTTGTGCTAAATTAGACACTGCACATCACATCACAGCTAGCAAACACCATTTCTAGCAAGCACCATTTGCAGAAGAAAAATTTTAAATTGAGAAAACAACGTGTAGATTATTATTTTTCTGTAGTGTCTCCTTTAATGAGTGCTTACTCTATTCCGTTTTAGGATATCAGATTTCCATGCAGCATTTGAAAAAACTCACACTTTGGGGAAGGTTTTTCCTACAATGGGCTTGAAGTTTTGAAATATGAGGAGAATAGGTAGCAATACAATAAAAGTTACAAAATCTTTCACCTCCCAGAAGTATTTAATTATAAGAAGTTTGAGATTCTCACAAGGAAGCTCAAATCCTCATTTGATTGGATACTTATAAATCTGAACTTACAAACATTAATAATTGACCAGAAGCAGAGTATAACAAAGCATGGGAAGAATGTAGCAGAGCAATCATAAAAATTCTTTTTTTAATATCTTCTCAAATTCCATATTTGCTATATATTTCAGTGACTAATTTATTTCTCGGCCTTTTAAAATACATGTCTTTTGATGAACCTAACTCTATTAATTCCAACTCTAATCAAACCCCCAACATTCATGACTACCATCACCCCTCTCCTCCCGTTGAGGACATCTTCTCCAAATTGATGATGACAGGAAGTCTGAGTTTGCCTTTCCAGCCTCTCTATGAGTAGAGACATTATAAAGTTTTGACTTTTGGAGACTGAGTTGTAAAGAAATGCATATCGTATCACTGTTGTACCCAATAGTCTCTGTTTCCCCTGCAAATTCTCTCTGTTATGAATCCCAAAGCCCGGCTTCCTCCAACCACTTTACCGGGCTCTCATAAATTCCGTTTCTGATGCGGTCTGGTCAATGGGAGGCACCAGTGGAAGATCAGAGAGCGGGAGGAGGGCAAGTTATGTGATATGTTGTCCCTGCTTCTTCCTCATGAGCTGTATTGGCAGCTGTGTTGGCAGTGGGTCCTATCTGGAGGCCCCTGTCCTCTGGTGTATTAGTTTCCCAGGGCTGCCATAACAAATTACCTCAAGCTGGAAGGCTTACAACAACAGAAATTTATCCTCTCACAGCTCCAGAGGCCAGAATTCCAGTCAAGGTGTCAGTATGGCCATGATCCCTCCGAAGCCTCTAGGGGAGAATTTTTCTTTGCTTTTTCCAGCTTCTGGTGGCTCTAGGCAATCCTTGGCCTGTGGCTGTGTAGAAGTCCAATCTATTCGCATGACCTTCTCTCCTCTGTCTGTGTCTTCTGTTCTTATAAGGACACTTACCATTGGATTTGGGACCCACCTGGAAACCCCAGAATGAGCTTATCTTGAGATCTTTAACTTAATTACATCTGGACAGGCTATTGATAAATAAGGTCACATTCACAGGTTCTGGGTGGGTGCGTCTTTTGAGGGATTGTCTTTCAACCTACTACAAATGACTACGACCCTGAGGGACTCTGATTGTTGTTCACCCCTATTCTCCTTCAGGCTTCCCCCAGTTGCTAAGACCTCCATGCTTTACCATTCCCTGATTGTCCCCTGAACAGTGCCCAAGGTATAAAAATAATTCCTGAATTAAACTTGCTTCCATTATCCTTTTAAACATACATGGACACAGACTAAGATAATTTTATAAATCATATATTATTATGTTGAAGACTGGGGAAAAAAAAAAAACATGACCTTATCAACCAAGATTCTGACATGCATTCTCAATCTCAGCCACAGACTCCCCAGCTCTCAATGGAATATATCTTCCCTGATGCATCCAACAGGATTCATCACTGAAAGCTTGGGAACACACTGACAGAAAAGCCACAGGGTCAGAGGAACTAATTCTCTGGGCTTCTGCTACGTCACAGCTAGATATTTTCTACTTTGGGTGCTCTGAAGAAAGAAAGAAGCAATCTTTATAATGAAGCTCTCCTCACCCTCTACTAAAACATAATGAGCATATTTACATGTTTTTAAAATTTCCCCAAATAATAGTACAATTCAGTGAACCAAACTATAGTAAAACTAATTGTTTGATACCACGCAAATCAACCACCTAATTTACTACAGCCTCCTGGCTTTTACGATTTTTAAACAATTTCTTTGATACTGTGGAAACAGCAACCTGCATTCATTTGTGTATTCACTCCTTTCTGATGTTTAAACAGTCATCTTCTTCTCTCTCTCACTGCTGATCCAACTCTATATGAACACATTCAAAATACAACTTTATTTGCCAAATTAAAGAGAATCTGGCAAGATATTCAGAGATTGATATTTTTAAGTATCCATTTTCTCATTTATAGAATAATTGGGTTGAACTCCATGATTTGATCTTTAAGTCTGCTTTCTGGAGTGTCTTAGAATTTACATAAATTGGCCTGTGGAACTCAGCCACTTTATCATGTCATCACCATGATGTCACAAGGAACCCTAAAGCCCTGAGGGCACCCACTGAATAAAGCAAAGTTGTTTAACTTTTCAATTAAATTTGGAAAGGGTTCTATGTGTCTGGATTAAATTCTATTCATGGAATCTGCCTCCTGCTGATAAAGGCCAAAACTAGTCTAAAACTCCCTGCAGCCACCGCTTCAGCAAGTTCAAATCAAACATCCGACCACACCAGTACAAAAACAAGCAAACACACAGAAACCTGTCTTATTGCTACTGGTGGATTTTCCTGTTCTGTGGGATATTTAACACTATCGAATTTCATTTGCTTTACAGGTCAGTACATGCGCCTTCCTGCCAGGTGTGTGTACCTAGATAAACTGGATGCAGGTAATATATTAAAACCACATTGTTCAGGGAAGGTCTATGTCATCATTCATTCATTTGTTCATTCATTCATTCATTCATGCCAAATTTCCCAAGTGGGCCATTTATGTCTTCAAAAATAATGCTTACTATTTGCTAGACAAATTTCAAATATAAGATCATCTCTTAAAAATATCTAAAGTGACTCTTCCATATACGGTGTTCATATAACAATTTAAGGGAAGTAGTGAAAGAAAAATGATATTTAGCAAATGAAAGAAATGCATATACAAATGTGCATACATGCATATACATATGCATATGTGAAATGTGTGTGTATATATTTAAAATTAAAATTATGAAAGGCGTTTGCCAAAATTCAGGACTTCGTGTAAAAATAGCTCCATGTCTGTATCAGTTAGTTACTTTTGGAAACTTTAAAAAAATATAATATTTTTTGATGGCTTTACCCTGTGCTGCCCAGCTACATTAAGATAACAGTAAACTACATTCTTATGGCTGTCATAACATTTAGCTTGGTGCTGCTTGCAATGTGAGTAATCTATTAAGATATATAAGGTGCAAAATGCCGCCTTTGTGTCTTGGAGTTCTAGCTATCAGCTGTAACAACCAAGTGCAATTAGTGCCAGTGTGGGGCCTGGCTGTTTCCCACCCAGCCCTCACAGGCCAGACAGTTTGCAGCAGTGACCCCTGGCAGCCTCGGCCACCGCCACTGGGGCCGCCCAGAGCTCCTTCTCCTGGTCTCTGTTCCCTCGACTCCCTCCCCCCTTCTCTTTCTTGCCTGTCATCAATCTTACTAAAATGACAGCAGACAGATGTTAGCCTTTGCAAAGATCAAATGGAATCTATGGCTCTGGGGCTGTTCACCAAGGAGCAGATCAGTCTACACCCAATGCAGGCACACACACCGGTGACAACCCACCTAGAATCAATTTGCCAGCCATTGCAAGTGTCTCTCTGCAGGTATGGGCCACTCATAAATAGATTTTGACAAAATTTAACTCTTCAGAGAGGTTTGATGATGGACTGTTGGGAATTCCTGGCGAGTGCGTGTCTGTGTATAATGTGCACACGCATTTGAAAAAAGTCACTAATGTTCAATTTAGAGGAGACAGTATTTACTTTGGCCACAGACTCATAAATTTTAACCCTTTCTTCCAAAAGTTGGACTGTATTGAGGCCCCCACCCCTGCCACTTGCCCTTGAGTTTTCACATTTCTTTTACTGAGCAAACATTACTCCATAGCATAACTATGCTGAATGTGCCCTTGTCTCATACAATTTCTTAACATCAATGTACAGGACTATTTATCCCCAATAGAAATGTTTACCTAATCTGGAAAATGTCAGGCCATATGGTGTACATTGTATGAATTTCATCCATTCTTTTTAACTCTTTCTGAAAGTCTTTTTTCTTCCTGCTGCCCATTTGTTGTGGACCAGGCAGAAATGATTAAAGGGGATGGAAATCAGAAGAGAGGGGCCTGGATGGGAAGGAAGCAGAAAGAAGCACAGACGGGGCATAGAAGAAGCTTCTTTCTATGCTGAACGTGACGTCTTGCAAACCAGAGGCCAAAGAAGTCCCAGGATTAAGGCAACCTTTGCACAAATTTAGAGCAAATCCAGAGTGGGGAGAAAAAAGCAAATCCAGAGTGGGGGGGAAAAAGCAAACCACATCAACCTAAAGATGAATTTAATGCATTATTAATAATAACATCCCCACGGGCTACCTGAAATTCAGCAGACCAAATTCCCTTTAGGCTCTTATTTCCCTCATCACTTCCTAGAAATAATGAAGTCTTAACTGCATGAGAAAAGAGCAACCAACCCTGGTTTTTGTAATGTATCTTTCTACAGTATCTTAGTAAAAGATAGATAGCTATTTAAAATAAGCGATATCAAGGAAGAATAAACTATTATGTTTGTGCCAATGCTTATTCATGGTTTTATAACAAGACATATCTGTTTTCTTCATATAAATCTTGACTCTATATTTAGAGTTTGCAAACAATGATTCTAGTTTTTGGCTGCCTGCCACTTCTGATAGAAAGCTGGGATAGCCGTACTACATTACTATAACATTAAAAAAAAATCCCAAAATTTCATGTGTAGAACTTCCTAACAGACAAGAGAAATATACAAAATGTTCACATGTATAGAGAGAAGAATGGAGGGCAAAGAGTTGCAAACTTCAGGGAGGGGCCAATATTTTTTTTGTCAATCTTCCTAAATTAAGGGTAACTACCAGGAACCAAGGAGGGACTACCATTTCAGGTCTTTTCTGGCCTTCATTTCACCTTTATTCAAAAGACTTCCACTCTGTCTTAGCCACTCAGTCAAATCTTAAACAATGGTTGAACATCCACCAAACACTGAGGAAACAGAGTCAGTTTTAACAGTATCAGTGGCAGTGGTCAGGTAATCTCATGTATTTTAGAACTTCCAGCTCCCTAAAGAAAATTTCTTGTCTCTTATCTCTTCTTTATACCTAATAGTGCTAAACACACATAGTGGGTACCAAAAAATTGTCGTTAGCTTATTTTATTTCCTGGTCCCAGGAAAAGATAAGCAATTCTGTGGACTCTTTAATTTAGTAGTATTTTGGAGGTATGGAATTAGCTCAGAAGAATTCATTCATTCAATTATAGTACATTCAATTATAGCTCATACATTCACTCAACCAAAAAATACATCCTACCGTTTCCAAGCACTCTAATGAGTACTGAGGATACAAGCTCAAAAAAAAGACAGGCTCTCTCTTTCAAGGGTCTCCCATGCAGATGCAAAAGGCGGTCAAGTCAACAGATTTTTGTAGTACAGTGTGATAGATAGCAGATGGGGCTCTATGATATTAGAGAGTTAGGAAACCTAATTGTCTTGGGGTGTTCAAGAAGGATATGGCAGGCGACATCCCCTGAGCTACCTTAGAGAAAGAAATGAGGAGTTGTGGCTGACTAATACAAGGACAGAGGCTTGAGAGAGCAGATGAGCAGTAGAGTGTGGTCACAGGGTGCATGAGCTGGTGTGGTAGCAGAGGTAGTAGCAGCAGATTAGGCCAGGGAAGTGGATGTTAAATCCTGAAAAGCCTTGGGCATCTAGAGTACTGTGGCCTGGGTAGAAAGACTTTTACAGCTGTCAGGAGGCCAGTAAAATTTGAAGTTGGGAATATTCTAATGGAAAGAATAGGGGAGCCACAAAAAGATCTTTCTCAACATGAAAAATAATACGTAAAAATAAAAACCAAATACAGTGGCTAAAGCACAGCACAGTTCCAATACTCCAAATTAAATCTATAATTTTGACATTACATAAAAGTAAAAGATGCCCAGTGGCCCTTAGTCCTGAGATTAATTCAGGAGAACATAACTGATTCAGGAAAAATGAGAAAGAAAAATTCAGAAAAGTAAGAAAACAAAAATACAGGGGTGGGAGGGCAGGGATAAGAAATCATTGTGAATCAGATTTTAGGAAAACCTTTCTATTAGTCTGAATGAACTTTGGTCATATAGTTGAATATATTGCTAGTAAATTGTTTTTTGTTTTTTTTTGTTTCATTTTATTTTTTCTGAAAAAGAGAAAAAGAAAGCAAGGACAGCTAACATAGACACACACTTTAACTAGAGTTTGAATAACCTATCTAGGTTATTTCAGGCACCACAATTTTTAAATCACATCTAAAAACAACAACAAAAAATCAAATGCATTAGTTCTATTTACAACTAATGTTGTTCAGCATATCAATTAAAAGCACAAAGTGCTTTCCCCACATTCCTTCTACCTAATTTTCAAGTATTTATTGGTGCATTTAACTGAACATTTCACCACAATTAGTGGGGAAGTGATAGAAGGCCCATAGAACACTGAGCTTTTCATTATGAAAGTGGATTGAGCAGGACAAAGACTAAATTGTTAATATTTTAAAAACAAGTACATTAATTATTAAACAGAAGTAGTAATACATGGAGTTATCTTGAGAGAAATGGAATGTGCCATTTAGCTGATTTTTAATTTCCCCATTTGTGTATTTCTAATAATAGCCTTATTAAGTGATATAGATAGTTGAGAAATATATCACTAACTCCAATGTCATAAATAAAGATATTGGCAGTAGGCCTGCAAAACTAGGAATTAGAATCTCATTTGGGTTACCTCGATTCTTATTTTGAATGAATCAAGATGAGGAAAAATTGAAAATAAAAAATAATCAATAGTATAGTTTGAAATGGAGGCTCTCCTTCACAGAGAGTAAAATCAGAGGATGAAGAAGAAAAGGAACGAAGAATATGTGGAAGGCAAGAAGGCAGGAAGGCAAGAAGGCAGGAAGGCAGA
>NW_024349800.1:26392693-26461093 GCF_902729225.1 Pteropus medius | reverse complement strand
GGAAGGGAGGAAGGAAGGAAGGGAGGAAGAAAGGAAGGCAGGCAGGCAAATCTGTTCCCTGGACACTCTCGGCTTACTTGCCATGAAAATGTCTGTTTACAGAACCATTAAAATAGACGACAAAAACTTGTGGGGTGTTTTTATAAAAATAAATTCAACAAAATTGTTCTTTGTCTCTCAGCTGAATGTTTAAGAACCAAATATCAGTGTTAAGTAAGATAAAACCCATAGTTCTAAACTTTTTGTCTACCCAGTAACTCAGTAGGATGCTTAGAAGTCTCTCAGCAAAAATTACAAAAGAGTGTAAGTTATGCCCTTTAAGATAAATGGTTCCCTGTGATCCTTCCTTCCTCCACCCCCGCCCACCATCTGACTGCTGATGTTTGCTCCTTGCTAGGGCAACGAACCAGAAGCAGAAGGGAAAGATCTGGGGAAGAGAAGCCAAAATGGAAGTGGTAGAAAATGCCTTCCTAGGATGATCATATTCAAACTTAAAATGCTTCATCATTTGTCTAATGGAAAGGAATACATACTAAAATCTTAATCACAAATATATCAAACTACCTTAGCCAATTTATTTTTTCAACTTAAACTTAATTGTAGGCTGATTTTTCTAATATTCTGCACATCAGAGCAATCATAAGCTATTTGCCCATGAATTTGCCTCTATAGACTATTCTAAAATTTCCTCTGTTGAGATGTTTTGAAACTGAAGGGTTTTTTTTTTTAATCTAATGCCCTTAAGGTTTAGAAAAGATCTTAAAATGGTACACTCTTTATAATGTATTAAACATTGCCACCTATAGCTGAGATTACGTTTTCTAAAAATGGTGTGTAAATACCTATGCCTCCAGGAAAATAGCAAAAATGTTCCTTTCAGCTCCTTATGGCTCAACATGTGAACAAAATAACAATAATTAATAAGTAACAACAATTATGGGGCACAATAATTATTGAGCCAGGCACTTCATACACATTATCTCATTTAATTCTCTTAGCTTCCTTGTGATATTGGTATTATCCTCTGCTTTGTAAATAAGAAACAAAAGGTCAGATGAATTAATAACTTGTGCATAGCTATAAATAGAGGGGTTGTTATTCATATCCAGTTCTATCAGACTCTAAAATTCATGCTATTAAACACTATATTCTCCTGCCTCTCTAAATTAAGTGGTTTGCAGTCCCTGTTCAAATGATCCACATGAACAGTTGCCCTATCTTTACCACAGAATCAAATGGAAACTTAACCAATAAATCCCAAACCTCAGTTTCCCAGTAAAAGCCTTTATGAAACAGTGGCTGCCCCTTCTTTCCCAGGGCCCTCAAAGGCACAGGATCAGCAGCAGGCCTGTTGCTACAGGCACATCCCGACACTGCATGTGTCTTCTGGGGTGGAACAAGTGTCCCTTCTTGGGCTCTGGGCTCTGCACCAGAGTCCCTCAAGGGGTTAATCCACTCCATTCCAAAGTTCAGTGAAGGGACAATCAAAACTGAACAGCAGGGATTTTTAGAATGTTAATCGCAGGCTTGCCTCCGATTGGCCCAGAACAAATGCAGGGTACAGTAAATTGTCCTTGTCAGTTCAGCTCACATGATGATATGCTTTATTTCTAGACATGCCTTGAATCTGTCCCCTGAATTTATGTTCAGAAAATAAACACTTCCAGACGGCAATAAAGCATTCAGTTGTGGCTGGCGATTGCATAGTCTCAGATCCACCAAATCTCCTTTCTTGAGAAGTTTTAAGGGTTCGAGTAATCCAGGTTCCAAAATTGTATTTCCTCCATTTACCAGCCTGGCTCACAAGGGTGCTATTACAACCAGAACCCCAATTTTATGCTCGTCCCCCTTTTTGCTTTTCCATCCTTACTCTCTTTTGTTTCTACTTTCACCTTTAGCATTTTTTTTGCTGCAAAGACTTTCTTTCGGGTTCCCATTCGGGCAAAATTTTGTTTTATGCCGAGTTGCCAAATGAGAAGGAAACTGCTCAACCTATTTCATGCCTGTCATACACCAAGTCGGACTATGACTAGGGAACATTACCATGGTCCCCAAAATTTAGGTGGTCATTTACCACATTCATCACTTTTGTCTAGATCTGAGTATTACCTGTATTATTATTATTTACTCTATCATGAAAAAAAAAACTTTAAATCACCTCCCATTTCATTGCTTAATTTTGTTCTAAGGAATAAATCAGATGTTTGAGGGCCATACATATGTTTTCTAATACATCTAAAAATAAATACACCACTATTAATGTTATTTTAAAGTCATCCAACTACTCCTTAAAATCACTGTCCACACTACCAGTATGCATGTCATACACTTGGAGAAACACAATTCTAGGACAACATGATGACCTCAAAGAAGATCAATAACTACAACATAAATAAATAAACTGCACTAGTAATAAAGATATCAAAGATTCAGGATATGAGTTTCTTTCATAAAAGCTAAATTAAACAGCTGTTTCATTTTCACCTGAGGTGACCAATGGGACAACTTGTACTTAGGTGATTTGCTGATTAGATTGTGCGATGGTCTTTGGGTGTTGCTGATAAACATGCAGCCAGCCTGCAGTGTTTGTTTGCACCTTGTAATTTTTATGGTCACACTCTAACTCTACCTTGGTATCCTTGGGTGGCACCTCCTTGCAACATGAGGCTGCTGAGACTTCGGCAAAACTAAATGGAAGAGAACAAATCTCTGAAAGAGGTGAAAGGCAGGACAATGCTGAGGGCAAGAGAATGAGGTCTCATTGTGGATTCAAGATTTCAAGAAGTGAGCTGGGATTTACAAGTCTTTTTTTAACTTACTGAAGAGATATTCAGTGACTTCTTCCATTTCTAGGTGAAACTCTATGGAAGGTCAATAATTAAAGCAGTGTGGTTTGGCAGACAATAATTTGTATCGAATGTTAGCAGTTTTAGCTACTAGCACATGGTTTCACAGAACCAAGAAGAGCTATTTCCCCTCGTGGCTTCTCTCTTTTATTGTAGTGACAGTGCGTACTTTCTTTTCTTCGGGAGAGGACTGTGGAAATCTATCAGAAAGTATTCTTAGAACTTTCTCAAATTTTGTCTCAAGATGTATGACATTATTCCAGCTCACACATGGAACAATTTTAGTGTGAATATTAAGACGAGATATTATTTACCTCAAAGAAATGGTTGAGGTCCATGTTCTTGCAATGCAATGTTCTCGTCACTGTCTCTCTGCTTTTATTTAATATTAATCTAATACTACTTAGTTGAAGCCTCACCTTACCTTCTCATTTCAGAAAGCTTTAGAAGCTTCTGTGTTTTCTCAGTCTGATCCCCTTGGTCATGTTGTCTATAAGCAAAGATCTTTCAATTAAGATAAGAGAATAATTTGGGATCATAGAAAATGAACTTTAAGTTAGAAAGGTTAAGAGGAATGCTAATATAAGCTGCAAATTGTGATAGCCATCCCCCAGAGTTAAGATAGGAGCCATAGAATTGTATGTGGTTATTCTTCAGTCATTCAGTAAACTGATACTGAGTATCAACCACACACCAGGCATTAAGGATGCAACAGTACAAGACAGATAAAATCTCCGCCCTCCTGGAGATTAGATCTCAGTGGAGGAGAAAGACAAATTATAAGAAATAATGGAAAGAAATATAAGAAAAAATGGGAAAGTAACACAAAGTAGAAAATTTAAAAATATATAAATGATGTGGTTAGAAAGTCCTTTCTAAGGAAGTTTAAGACCCAAAGGAAAAGGGGCAAGATATAAAGAATATTCTAGACAAACACAATCTGTATAAAGCTCATAGTAGAAATGAGATTGGCAGGTTAAAGATTCGAGGTGAGACTGGTCTGGCTAGAGGGTAGGGAGGACAGAATGGCACAGATGGGACTGGGGAGAACATGACCCTTGAGGATCTTTGTAGGCTTTGAAAATGAGTTTGGAATTTTTTTTTTCCTACATGTAGTGACAGTAAAAGGATTTTATCAAGAGATAAATTTCTTACAATTTGAATTTTTAGAAAATTACAATGGATACCACATGGAAGATGGGTGAGTGGGGCAGGGGTAGAAGGAAGACATGTTGGAGGCCATGGCTTTATTCCACGTAAGAGATGATGGCGGCCAGGGTAAGGTGATGGCATGGAAAAGACAGACAAGTGGATTCAATTTAAAGATATATGTTAGAGGTGGACTTGATAAATTTGCTGAAGGGTTAGTTAGATGTGAGGATTGTAAAGAAAAAAAGAGGAATCTGGGATAATTCCTAAATTTCTAACTTGAGCCAATGGAAGCACAGTTGTTTTTACCGATATGGAGAAGGCTGAGAAAAAGCAGATGAAGTAAACAACAGGCTAAATTAAAAATTTAAGTTTGAACAAGTTATCATTAGGTCATCTGTGAACCACTCACATTGTGATCTTGAGTAGGAAGTTGGATGAGTGAGCCCAGAGCTCACTCAGAGAAAAAATTCAAACTAAAGTCTGATTCCAAAGTCTATGCTCTTTCCACTCACCATGAAACCACTCAAATAAGATTTTACCTTATGAGGACCCTTAGTGTTTATTACTTCTAACATTAATTTAACAATTAAGTTTAAATTGCTTATAACTCATCTTTTGGATTCCTGGGATACTGCTACATTTATTCTTATATAACTCTTTAATTAGCTCATGCATGAAATCTTTGTCTACGTTTTAGTTCCTTTACAGCCAGTGTTCCCTAACCTTTTTGGCATCAGGGACTGGTGCGCCTGTGAGAATCTAATGCCTGACAATCTTAGGCGGCGAAGCTAGCTCTGGGAAACTGCTGCAAATACAGACGAAGCTTTGCTCTCTTGCCTTCCATTCACCTCCTGCTGTGCGGCCCGGTTCCTAACAGGCCACAAACCTATACGGTCCAAGGCCTGGGGGTTGGGGACTCCGGCCTTAAAGGAAGTAGAAAATGAAGTGTAAACTTCTTTATATGTCCTTGAGTACATAGTGCAGTGTATTCCACATCTAAGTATTCAATGAATGGGTAGTTTGATAAGTCTCAAAAGACTGGCAAATTATACTTAATATTAAGTTATATCCTGTAACCTTGCTTTTTAACAATTTTTTAAATGCCCCCCTTTTTTTTTTCCAAAAAGAAAAACTAATTGGGAAATAATTCATTTTCACTTTTACAAAGTGGTGGCCATGGGCTGAGATTAAAAAGAGGCTGTAGACTATTAAGTCAAGATAATACATAGGTTGCATCCTTTAAGTATTTTTATTTTCACTGAATAATAAGAGTTTAACTGGTTCTTTTGGTATCTTCTTTAAAAAAATCATTGAATTCTAGCAGCAATGGATTGAAAAGTATTTAAGAGAAAAATTGCTGAGAGAAATCACTAGTTATCAGCTCAGAAATTAGTTGACGGCCTCTGAATCATGAGTGGGTGGCACAGGTGTTCTTTAAATTTATTAACAACCTGAAAAATGGGGTAAATAGCAACGCAGCAAATTTATCAAAACCACATTATTATTCAGATACTAAACAGAGATGTAGTCAAGAATAAGGGGTGGGAAGAACTTCAGAAAGACCAAAGGCAGTTAAGTAACCAAGCTCCACAATGGTGAATGGAATTGAGTGTAGCAAGTTCAAGGTAAGACCCAGTGGAAGAAGCAATTCAAACTACTCATACACCGTACACTAATGGCTTCTGAATTATCCACAGCCTCTCAAGAAAGAAATTGAGACACCACCCTCGATAGCTCAAAGAATATATTGACTTGACATACAGGAGAAGATTAAAAATAAATAGGATATTGGGTTGTAATAAGAAGGAAATAGAAGCTAATGTAAAAAATAATACATCTTTGTTATATATTAAATCATCTTAATTGTCATTCAGGAAATATGGAATTAAAAAGTCACTTAGAATGTTGCCTTTAATTAAGAAGACTTCATCTTTTTAAAAACACAAAAGGGAAACAAGGGGGCAATCTGAGAACAGTAAAACCATCCAAAAAATTGTTAGAATTCCATACAGAAAGCATGAGAGATTTCATGTCCTCAGCAGAGGAAACAAAACAGTAAGTGAGAAAAGATTGTGAATGAGAAAAGAAAAGCCAATGTGAATTTTTAATTGTTTCCTAAGTATATGTGGATGTGCAAGTATGCTGGCAGGAAAAGATGTGACATAGTGAATGAATTTTTACAATGGGTCTTATGTAGACGGGCTGGGAGCTGAGCTGGAGATCAGAGCACACGCATAGCCTTAAGTGACACTCCTGCTCCAAGTCTTGTAAACCACTGTAATGTCTTTGTTATGCATTCTAAAAAGAAAGGGCATTTTTAGTTACAGAGTATTTATAACTATTAAGATCCTACTGGAATGCTTGACAGGAAATACCTTTGCATCTAGAAATGATGAAAAAAATCTCTGAGCACATTTCAACAGAAGAAGAGTTAGTGTCGTAAGGTTATTTTTATCAGTTGGGCCCCCATTGTAAAAATTTAACTCCAGTGAGGCCTATAAAATTTGTTACTATTAATATTAATAGGTGTCCATTCAGGATTTTTTCTCACCCACCAGTATAATTCCTTGAAGGAAAGAAACATGGCATATTAGAGTCTGAGAAAAAGGGAGTCCATTCTCAAACTGAGTATTTGAGCAGAGTTTTAAAAAGGGGCTATTTAAAATTTGTGTTTAGAAAACCAAACAGGACAGTATAGTATAATGGCCTAGCAACAGGAGTTTCTCTAACACCCCTTAGCCCAAAGGGGCCTGAGGAAGGATGAGAGGTCAGAACCTAGAAAGGGGTAGCTATATGGGAAGCACCTCATGAGAGAGGAGCCTGACCTTCATTGGTGGTGCACAGCCACACGGAGCAATCTGGCAGAGAGGGGGCCAGGCCAGAAAGCGCCCCACTCTTTTCTCCATCCGGTGTATCCCATTGGCTCAGAGCTCAAAAGAGCCTGCTGACAGTATCCATAAAGACCAGGCTTCCAGGCTACAGAGCAGGGGGAAGGAGAACAGAGGGTGTGGCAGCAAAGATGACCAGGATGTGTCTTTGTCAATCTTTTCATCTCTCAGATTTAAGAGTATCAGGCACATAGTAAATAACCAATGACACCTGAATGAATGAATGGATAAATGAATGATGAATGCAGTAAGTTGTCTAATAGTGTAGAATACCCAGACAGTTGGAAATGTGTGGACACTATGTTTTCTTGGTATCAACACAGACCTCACAAGAGGAAGAAATTAATAAAGGTGTGAAATACTTTTTTTCTTCCCAAGAGTCGGTTTAATATAGTTGAAATAACCAATCAGCAATTATTAACAATCTAGACAGGCAAACTGAACAGAAGACAAACCAAAAAAGTGGCTAAAGATCGAAGTTAGTTTTTTAAATATTTGATCTCAACTGAGCGCTCTACTTAGTTCATTTCTTCGTATGACTTAAAGTACAATTATTTGGAATCAATTATTGGCTTGCAATGATTACTGTGTGGAGGAAAACCCTGTGACTCTCAAGTGCTGATGGATGGGGCTGGTGGTATATTTGAAATGAAGTGTATCTAGGTTGCTTCCTATTTTAGTGGAGAATTTTTAAAACATTTTTATTCACCAAGTTTGAGAACATAAATTTACTAGTAAAAATTTCCAAAGCTTGAAACAACTGTAGTCATCACTAGGACTTCTCTCTATGCAGAAAATAAGCCCCTTCTTTCAAGCTATATCTTTGTCTTCTTCAATCTCAATGCCTTTGAATCCTTCACTGTCATTCATCATTGAAGTTTTATATTTCATAACAATGTTGCCTCTGAGTTTACACCCCCTCATACCTTTGTTACAGGGGAAATGTTTTATCTGCAACACTTGAAGAGAAATTCTCTCAGGCACAGAGTGCACCTTCAGTGATCAACAAATATATACTAATATAACAATAAGCAATTTGAAACATAGTTTTATAACAAACAACCTGTGCTATTAGGACATTTGAGAAAGAGCTGTTTTGTCACGAGTTCAACACCTTCCTTCTTTGGCCCAGTGGTCATTGCTTGGTGATTCCAAAAGCAAGTAGCCTCTGTCTCCTCTGATTAACCTTCAGAGTTTGTTTCTGTTTCCTTTACAGAGCTTCATACATCTCCCACCCCGACTTAATGTCTTCTTATTTGTGCACTTGGTTTATCTCCATAAGTAGACAGCAACATCCTCTAAGGACAAAGATGGATCTCACTCATTTCCATAGTCTCTGCAACATCAACAGTAACACTTTTTTAGCATTTATAAATTTAAAACTTGCATCGTTCTCATTCTCCCTCGTTTTCTCCTCCTCCCTTGCTCCCTTCTACACCTCCCTCCCTTATTTCTTCCTTTCCTCCCTCCCTCTCTTCTCTCCTATAGAAAGTAGTAATACAAGCTGCTCCTTATAGAGCTTAAATCATTTGTCTGCTGCAAATCAGCTGCTAACTATAAATATTCCCAGGAAACATCTCGACAAACAAGCTCTGGCTTGGAAACACAAAGGAATGAAGTCCATGAAGAATAAGGGGCTTGTGTGAGGACATAAGTAGAATGTCCTGAAGCCACAACCACAGCGAATGAGATTTCACAAAGAAGAAACCAAATGTTTTTCATTTAACTAAAACTCCAATAGGCAAGAATAACAATGATAACAATGACAATGACAGCAGCAGCAAACATTTCTTGATCATTTACTCTTTGCCAAATCCTATTCTAAGTACACACCTTATTAGCTCATTTATTCTTCACAACAACCTCTGACTTCTTTTTGTTATTACTGGCTGTAAATCCAGCACCTATCACGGCACTCTATAATAAATCATTAAAAAAAAACCCCACTAAATTTATGGTGTTCTATACATTTATCTTTGCTAAGTAAATAGCTATGTAAATGGCTTATTTAAATATTTTGAAATGATGAAGCAACTAGAGATTGGGCAATTAAATAAACATACAAGTTTTATAATCAGTTCTGCCATAAATTACATGCAATTTTGGCCAGGTCACTTTGTTTTTTTGAATTTTAAGTTTTCTCCTACAAAATTAGGAAATTAGATTATTTCTAAGATATGTTCTAACTCAATAAATGCAATGATTATGAATCAAGCAGAGTTAAACTTTTCAAGATGGGCTTTAAATTAACTTAACCCAGAGGGCCCACAGGGACACAATTTTTCTTTGCAAAATCATTTATTTCACATGCACCGAAGTTCAATTATGGTCAATACAACTATTAGTAAAACTGTCTTTACATATTTTCCAGATCTAAATGAACGATTCAGTGCTCTGGGATATCACCTCTGTGGACACCACAGTGCTAGACTTGATGCATTACTTCTTTTCTGGAAAAATCCTGGTTTTACCCTTAAGCAGTCCTATGATCTACTCCTATGGAGGAATAGCTGACCATGTGCCTCGGAGAAAAAGCAAACCAAGCTTCAGAACTTTCTCACCAGCATGCCAGTCTGCTTCCTGTCTGCCTAAACTCCAAACTATGTGTATCTTTTTTTCAACTCAAAGCACAGGATATCGACATTTCAAATATCCATCAGACTATTCAACCATGAATTGAATGTGAACTATTACTGGTCCAAAGCTGTTCTGAGACATCTGATATATAAGAAAGACTGCCAAACGGGTCATGACAACCATGCCTTCCTAATCTCTAAACTCTATCCCTGTGTTAACCTACGACAGCAGAAAGATCTATGTCTGAGCCACATAACCTCATCCTCCCTCCTTTCCATTTCTGAATTAAAATTTAACATTGATTCTTCAATGTTGTAATTAAGAGAAATAAGATCCATCAGAACATTTCTTTTACTTAATCAACTTAGAGCAGAAAGGTGTACTCCAGTTCTAAGTATGTCTTAAAGATACACTTGTAGGTAGGTCCGAGAATTGAAGGAAATTTAGAGAGCTTCTCGTTTCACTTCAAGCAGGTGAAAAAACATGGTATGATAGTCTCTGATTGTGGAACACTGGTCCTGAAAGATGTTAACTATTGCTATTTGTGGCAAAAACTACCTGCTCCAAGGTGCAGTGCCTTTTCCTCATGGGCACAAGCTAGATTATATCTCCAGGCCTCCCCTGTGGTTAGGTGTGGCCGTGTGGCTGAGTTCTGGACAAAGGCATGTGGACAGCGTGTTGCGCCTCTTCTCGGTCCTACGTGATCCAGACCGTTCCTTCCCGTGGCTGTATTTGGATACAGGTCATTCAGCAGACAACTTTGCTATAGTAATATACTGTTATTTCAGAAAATAATTCCATAGTTAAATAAGTTTAGGCAATGCTAAGCCAAGCAAAATTAAAGAGTCTTCTTCTTTTGGATAATTTTATAATTCAAATATAATAAGGGTTATGAGATTCTAAGAAGGCTCTAAACCATTCAGAATTCCCCAAACTCATTTAGCCACAGAAATGTTTTATCTGAAAAACACCTACCATCTTTCAAGGAAATAGAGTTCCAGAGTACACACAGTGCGGGAAACAGTGGTTAAGACGATAGAAAGTTAAGTGTTAAGACGATAGAAAATGAGCAGAAACACTCAAAAGTAAGAGTGGAATTAATAGAGACATGGGATGAGGTAAAGGGATGTTCGCTTCTGACGCCCTTCAATTAAACCATGGACCACATCCAGAATGCTTCAAAAGCAATAACAAGCACAAATATAAATACATTCATAAGAGTTCAGATTCCTAGCAGCGCCGCTTTTTAAAGTAGTCTTTAATGATTTCAATGCTGAAACCAGAATTTCGAGATTTCTTACTGAGTTTTGCTACAGAATAGTAACTAATAATTATTTTCTCATCCTGAGTGCCACATGACACCAATCTTGATATTGTAATAATTACTGAGCACACCTGTCACTTCCTGAGTTTTACACATCATCAGAAAATACAGAGATGATGGATGTGGTATGGTGTGGAATGCTGGGGAAAGTGCCAAACCAGGAGGCAAGACAGCTGGACTCCACCCCTGGCACATCTGGAAAACCATCACCTCACTTATCGCCTTCTCCTTAAAGTGGTTTCTGAAGCCCATTTTAGTGTGAATATGGAGCATTGCACTATCTATCTATCTATCTATCTATCTATCTATCTATCTATCTATCTATCTAGGACTTGAATCTTATTTTCCTGGACAAGATCCTAATTCTATTATATCCTGTTCATAAGGCAGAGTTTGAAAGGACTGCCTTCATTCCACAATCACATGATAGACTGTACCGTATGAGACACAGTACTGTCAAAGCCTTATCAGCTATATCACTAACAAATTGCTAATGTGATAAAGTTAGCTTAGGAGCTCCTTTTGAACAATTCATCCTTTGTGTGAACTCAGTACACAGCTGGATTATTCACATTAATTTGGATGGGATTACATGATGCTTCACAAATAAATTCTGTTGTATTCAAAATTTAAGTCTTTTCTATTCTTCACTTTTGTAGATTGCAAATTGTTTTGTGTGAATTACCACACTGACTGCCTCGAACTGCTAACCCTTTAGCTCCTCATTATAAACAATCAGGGAGGGAAGGTTCATGGTGGTGAAGATGAAAACCTCTACAGGATTTTTAGCACGTGCTAGATATTTACTCTGCGCATTTTGTCTATGCAGCATCAAACCACTGAATCGTCATAGCAATCCTACTAGGTTTATATCCCTATTTTACAGATAAGGAAACAGACACTGGTTAAGGGACTGCCCCCATGCTCTCACAGCCAGTATGGAACAGAGCTGAGACAGAGGTCTGGTGCTTCAGACATATTTTCTGACATCAGTGGAGGTTGAAATTTGGTTCTACCCTTTCCAGCCATTCGACCTGAGGTAAGGTATTTGATTGTTCTGAGTCTCAGCTGTCTCGTCTGAAACGTAAAGAGAATAACCCATGCTTTTTGGTCTTGTTCATTTGTTCTTGATGAGAAATAAACAAGATACAGTCTATAGAACTCCTGGCTCAATAAATACTACTCAATAAATGATAGCTGCTATTACTAAATATGGTTTCCTAACGATTGTAAGCACTTCCATGAAAAGTTAAAATGTTTGACAGTAGCAGGCAAAGGCCTAGAGTGGGATAAAGGGAGAGACAGAGCGTTCAAACCTGATGAAAGGCTGACTCTGCTCTCAAAATTGGTTTGCACAACTCCCAAGAAGCTGACACTTGGCCAGCCAAGTTTAGGATCCATGATGCCCCCTGGTGGCCTGGGGGCCCTCTAGACCTCAAGACTTGGGGTGCCTGAGGACAGCTTTCTCTTATTCAATAGGTGGGTCTCCAGAGGTACTTAGAGGAAGGGGCAAAAGGGAAGCTGCTTCTCAGCACTCAGCGGCCTGGGCGCTCTGTTTCTATTCAACACCAACTTTATTAAGATATCACAGCCAGAGCAGGTAGGTGGCTGCAGGGGAAACCGTGAGTGGGCTAAAAGGTGGGGGGGAGGCAAGCACTTAATAAAAGATATTTCTTTTCCTTTTTTTTTAATCTAAGTCTGGCAGAAACACTGTTAAAAGGTGATTGAGAGTTGGTGATTTATTTTTTAAAAGAAAGAGCACCTTCTCCTTCTAAAGAGAAAGAAAGATGCCCATTTTCCCCAATTCACTTAGTGCGCAGAATGTTTTCCTCTAGGTATTCATCCAATTAACTGGTCAGACAGCTGGAATCTGATACAGGGAAAAAACAATTCTTCAAAGAGAAGCCACTCAGCGTTTTTCTTTGAGGAACTCTTTTCCCCCAAAAACAACCGTCACTCGCTCCCTCTTTCCTTTTTTCCCCTTGTTCCCTATAATCCCAGGTCTGGCCTGGATGTCATAGCTTCAGCACTGAGAACTGTCATCTGTGGTCTGCCACTCTCCCCACCCTGCCAGGAATGACACTTTAGTTCTGTGTTAATTGCCCTACTGCAGCTCGGCTATCAGCCAGGGCCTGTCTCAGATTTACTGATTGCAGACGTGAGTGGAGTGAGTGAGCAAGCATGCAGGGGTCAGGGCTCAGAGGGACCAAGTTCAAGGGCACCGAATGGTACAGACGCATAAACAAGGGAATGCTATGTAAGCAATAAAGACATAAAGGTTAGGACCAGGGCTAGCAGTACAATAAACAGCTGTGATAACCCAGTTTGTTTATAGATAAAGAATTTACAGTAAAATCCTCAACTGGCAGCCTACATTTGTTAACACTTTAAGAGATGTATAATTTCTTTACATCTTGGCTTACTCCATCTTCTGTGCACTCTGCAAACATCTGTGGCCATCTCAGGGATTTTTCCTCCCCTTTTCTTTCCAATATTAGAAGTGTACAGTCATCACAACAGCTAGAAATAGACGCCAAACCCCAAATCTCAGTGTTTGGTAGCAGCAGCTACAAGTTCCAAAAGATAGCTACTTCTAGCTGTTACTGCTCCGGCGTCCCATTAAAAATCTCTATTTTTCAGGCTGCGAAATGTTCTTTTGCACTCCATTTTTCCTAATTTTATTTTAATATACATAAGTAGAGTAAGTAAAATTTCATTAGAATGTCTATAAATTTGGCTCTATGTACGTTGTGCTAACTTTCTTTTTAAAAATAGGTTTCAGAGTAGAAGGAAGCATTTGGTGAAATCACCATGGTGCTTTTTAAGTGTCCTAGGAGGCCCCCCATCAGAAGTACAATATATTGTACTGTAACTATTGATCCAAATGGCTACATTTCTAAAGGAGAAAATGATGGTGTAGTGAGAGCAGTGCAGAGGTGCAGTAAAATGCCCTCCAGTATATAAAGACATAAAGATTAAAGTCACCCTGTAGATTCCCTTTAACTCCTCCAAATCCACTGTGTAATGTGTTCTTTTAGGATAAATCAGAAATGTAGTACAAATTAACATGACAGGGATGGCGTTCATAAATAAAACTGCTTCACAGGATTGTCCGGACCAGATCAAGTTCGTTTTGCTTTAAATACACAGAAAGATTGTTAATTCAAACCCAGATGTCAAAAAGGAACATCTGATTATCTTGAAGGCAAAACAACACCCCCAAAATTTGTCAGACAGAACACGTATCTTGGATAAGGAACTGAGATGTCAGTATACAGGATGCCCTACAGTGTTAATATCAACAGTTTTGGGGGCTATGGTTAGTCTTCAATTTTTATAAAGTTAGAATGTTTTCCGAAGGACAGGTGGAATCCGATGAATGAGATTTTAAATTGTGCTTCGCTGAAGGGCGCTTCTTGTTTAACTGTTTCTTGTCTCTGGTTCCTGCTAAAATTTCTTGCCACTTAGGGAATTTTTAAAGGAACACTCTTTAAATAATACCCCGAAGAGTTTGGTTTATCAGGGCTACTACCAAATTAGCATTTAAGTTACTCTGTGATAGGAAAAGGTTTTTCTGGCTTTGATTTGGTTTCATGCTAGAAAGAGCACAAAGCAAGTCCAAGTTTTAAAATAGTCTCAGAACACGGATGACTGAGCCAAGATTTGCACTAAGCATACTGAAGTTTTTTGGTGGAATTATTTATTATCACTTTAATTAATAAACCAGCTTGTTTTTCAGCCATGCTCCCTTGTGTGTTGAAATGCTAGTTTGTGTCAAAAGGAATCCATACATTGATTGCACATACAAAGGTCTGATTGAAGAATTTTAATGACTGCAGTGCCGCCAACGGTACCAGTCTTGGCCTTAAAAGTAGCAAGTAGAATTGCCATTTATATTTCAAAAGAGTCAAGGGCCTTGTGGAGGTCTGTGATCTGCAGAGGAAAATGTTACATAGAGCTGAAAGTACACTTGTGTTCTCCCACCCTCATCATTCACCTCTGAACAGATGCTCAGGGTGGAGCAGGCTGGGATGCGATGCCTGGCAGGACTCGATTCACTCCACAGATCTGTGGCAGGAGGAAGCATTGCTGGAGGGAGCTTCCCAGGCCACAGCGGGATCGTCAGTGCCTAGAGCTGGCCCTAAAACTCTCTTGGCACTTAGAAGAAGTGAAGAACTTTAGAAGGAGACAGAAAGAGAGATGAGAGCTAGAGACAAGAAGGAAGGGAAGAAAAGAAAGGGAAGAAAAATGGGAAAGAGGGAGGGAGGCCTGGAAGCAGCATTTCTTTTCTTCTCCTTCAAAGTATTTGCACAAGAACAAATACAATCCTGCTTTGAAATGGAGAATGCTACCTTATTATAGGATTATTTAGGAATTCACTGGGTTCTCTGATCAACAAAAACAAACAATTAAAGACCTGTCTACAATTATCCATTTAAGTATTGGATGAACTTTTCTCTGAAAGGCCCTTTGGGGCACCAAAGAATTTGCATTTAGAAGCACACGGGCATTATTCCTTCTTTCTTTTCTTGAATAAATCAGAGCCATTTGTGAAGACTTGGGACCTGGGACGTAATCATAGAGCTGAGGACTGTACAGCTGAGGGTTGGAAATAAATGGTTCTCTGCCCCAGCGAGTAGTGTATTACTAGAGAAGTTTGTATTCTATTAAGAGTTAATAAATGACGAAAATCTGGACTAATCCCCTGCCAGGGTTCATTTTCATTACAGGTTCCTGCTATTTTTCCAGTGCCTTTTGCTCTGCCCTTCTTGCTACATATGGAAAACCTATATCAAGATGGTTGTCATGGCAATGAAAAGATTTGCATGTGTCTTATCTATCTATTTAAATACCTTCTTATGGTTTATAACTACTATAATACATCCCTCTAGCTCTGCTCATCACTAATTTAGAGCTAGCCTGGTGTGTCTGAGGTCATTGATACCATCTGAAGCATGTTGTCTAGACAACTCTGAAGCCACTGACCATGGGAGTAATTACTTTATGCAAATAAAAAAGGTATAGTAGTGATATGTGCCGTGGCCAGTCTTAAAATCTGAATGGATAGCTATAATCATGTCTCCTCTGAGGGCATGTGCTTCAGGGCAGGCACAATACAAAAGAACTTTAGTTTCTTTCTCATGCTCACTCCTTTCTTCTTTGTCTTCTTCCTTGCCAAACCCTACTAATTTCAAAAGATCAATAATCATTTCAACGTTTTCATTATAAGCACACTCAATATAAAATTCTGTAGATAGCTGTTCTTGATGTAAAAAATGCAGGGACAGTAAGATTCTGATATAATTGTCCAGAATTCTCAAGGTTCTCTTCTTCAGCCCTCCCACATTTTAAGTTCCACTTCTTTATTAGCACGATTTCTTGTCATTTTGCAAACTAAGTATATACAATGTTTATTATAAAAAGCATAGCTCACATTTGTAGTAAAATACCATAAAATAATCTTTTAAAGGGACAATAAATAAACAAAAAGAAGACCGTACTCCTAAACCACCCTGTGAAAAGCACAGTGCACGGGAAGTGAGACCAACGTATTTACGTTTGATCTTGTCACTTCAAGAATGTGGCTCTTTTCAGCCTCTTTTGATAAAACTCACTTTTAAAGGCCCCCTAAGAAATGCTCAGTAACATTCTTCTAGTAAACTGTGGGTCAGAGCTTGCAGGTTAAAAAAAAAAAAAAACTTATCAAGAAAGTCTAGTAGTTTGTCAATGCAATGATTTTCTATTTGCTTTTGAATTCCATGCCATACTCACAAGCAAGGAATTTTTAAAGATAATTTATATCATTACTTGTAGGCTTAGGTAATGCTAACCTGCTCTTGGAGTAGTACATTAAGGACCATTTTATCCTGACAATAAAGTGAGACTGTGTTTACATACTGGACTACAATCGCTGTTTGACTAATCTGTAAAGGGTAGATTTTTCTATTGCATTTCAATAGCTCATCTACTTCAAACTGTTGTGAACTTTCTAAAGATGTGTTTTCATTTATAATAGCAGATCTTGCCGTGTGGTAATCTGGAATTGAAGTTTCAGTGACAGATTCATTCAACTAGCACTTTGCATGAGGCATTACTGAAAACATTATTTTTTTATAAAAAAAAAATATATAAAAGTGACAAAACCTTCCAAAGATAATTTCTGCAATTTAGTAAACTAAGGATTTCAAGTCAGGCATCAGTTTCCGGGTGTTTTTCATAATGGATTTCACAGCAGATGACCTGACAGGCAATCTCATGATCTGAGCCGTGCTTTGCAGTATATATACACACTGCCGACAGAAGCACTGGAAGTCACCCTCCCTTTCACATGACATGCCTGCAAGTTAAGCACTGCAAACGTCCAGAGGTCCAGACTGACCCCTTCACCTCCCGTCTGGGAAACATTCTTACTCCAAGCCATTTATTCTTGACAACAAACAGAGCAGGGCCATGGAGCTTATTTTCAAAGGCCAACAGGAACGACGATGAATGGAGACTATCTGGTGTGACAAAGGCTAGCAAGGACTGTGAATCAAATTGCAAAACCTATGCCCTAGCAGAGAAGAATGGGAGAGAAAAGAAAAAGAAAGAAGGAAGGGAGGAAGAGGCACATAGCGGTGGTGGATAGAGTAACCCCCAGATTTGACTTCCTCTTTAATCCTCTTTTTATTTGCTTTCTCTTCTCTCCTCTTTCTCTTCTGCCCCACCCATGTCCACCTCACCCCATTACAAGTATAAAATGTCATATACAAGTATATGATATAGATGCTACCCTGCTTACATTAATAGTTTATTAAGAAACACTAATTTCTGTAGATGTCTCAGAGTATGGCCATCATTACGTGATATCACAACAATAAATTTGGACACCTAGTTCTAAAGGCAATTATTTCTTTGTTTATAGTCCCTTACACTTGAGCATATATCGCAGTGCATTACCGTCTTGAGGTTTTATTCTTATAACTCACATTACCCAGCAGGGTCTAGCACCTAGTCAAAGCTGAACACGGTCATTTTTTCTACACCAGAACTGTTTATATTTGAATTAATGATTCCATTTCTGTGTCTTGGGTAGACATAGGCCATTTCTGCCCATGCGAAATGAAACAGAGAGTTGATAAAGCTGAAAAATACACTTTTATCTAAAAGTATATGGTATCAGTAATCTTTTCTCTCCCAAAGCATCTACTTCATTGTGAAATCTTTAGCCAATGGATAATAACTTTTATCAAATAGAACCAGCCAATGTTCTGTTCATCAGCTTCACGAGAATGGCCTGGAATGTGAGGAAAAAATGCTCCAGTGAAGGATTCAGGAGAACAGGATTGTTGTTCTGGCCTCAGCGCTTACCGTCATCACTCTAACCTGTAACTTTTTATCAAACAGAAATTGCTTCTTTGCAGCTGGCAAGTCACTTAAACTCTCTCGACCTCAGTTTCCTCACTTGTATATGGAAGTTCTTTGAAAATGGTAAAGTATCATATTAAATGCACGGTAATGTTATCAGAACAGTTAGTGACCAATTGCCACCCTCTTGGACCACTTAGGTATAAGGTTGACATTCACATAATACAAATGAATAAAAATAAAAATATGGTTGATATTATCATATTATTTAGTCACGAAATTTAAGTGAAGGCATATTACCACTAACAGTAATTATCTGTAATTATGTTGCTATTCCAGTGCAGAAATCAATGTGTTGATATTCCAGTGCAAAAATAAATAAGAGAAAACATCGAGGTAAAAACAAGAGTAAATTAATAGTTTTTTTTTTAAAAGACATTATTCAGAATTGAAGAAGGGAGCCATGAATTCAACACTCTTAATAGATAAACTCTTAGGCATCAAGAGATGTGTGCCAGAATGTTTTATAGCAGTATTGTTTATAATAGTCAAAAATACTAGAAATAAGAAATAGCCATAGACCATAAAGTGAATAAATTTATAATAGTTATATAATGAAATACTAAATGAGAGTAAAAATTAGTGAAACACAGCTCCAAGCATCAGCATTTATGAATCTTTAAAAACTGACCCCAGTTCACACCATCAACATCACTCAAAGTGGGCATGGGGGTCTACCGCTAAGGCCACTGCTGATTCCAGAAACCATCTGTAGCTACTGACTGCTGCCAGCCAAATGAGAATGGCATCTGCAAGATCCCAGTGTTTCCAGAAATGTTCTACTACTTTCAAAAATCAGTGTCTAAGCCCGCATGATCTGAGCCTAGGTCATATGCCTAAGGTAGAGGCCCTCTTCTTAGCTGCAAGGACACTTAAGAAAACAAATGTCTGGAAATTTGAACTTGCATACGCAGAGGCAGGTTCTGTCAAATAAGGTGGGTATTTCCCAAACAATAGAAATGGCTTTAGATGCGAAGAGGCCAAAAGGAATGAACTATTTACTAAATAAGGTAGCCCCTATGCCTCCCTGTCTCTCAAAGTTCTCACATCATCTCATAATAATGTGAGATTTGAGCTCAATTTGAGTAGTTTCACAGGTTAGTTTTCGAAAATGTCTTTCTCCAAGCTCCATCCCTAAATTAGAAAATCCTGAGGGTATTCAAATAAATAAATCAATTATAATACAGGACAGGGCAAATGGATATCTCTTTTATCAGTCAAATTATTGTCTCGTTTGGGTTTTTAACAGTGTTAAACCACTGCAAAAGGCCCGCAGTGGTTTTCATGAAATATATTTTATTAATCTGGTAATCATATTGAATATTTGTTGTCTGGAGCAAGGCTGCCAGGTTTCTAGGCTGAAGATACTTATCCATGACTATTATCCCATCACTAATCATCGTTGATAAACATTGAAAATATTAATCAGCTTCCATCTGATCACAGTCCCCCACTTAACCACAGCAAAATCTCTGTTGTTTATGTACTGGCTTCTTTCCTCCCTCATTCATTTTGCTCATTTAAAGCCTCTCTTCCTGGCCACTTCATTCCAAACATATCCTGACAAATAGCGGCAGGCGGGGATATAGCCCATGGTTCAGATTACGCTGACATTGAATTAGACACAGCAGAGAAGAGTGGAAATATACCACTGATCTGACCCCCAAGATAAAACATCACAGGGGAATGTGCGTGTATCATTAATTCTACTCCAAGAATAGGTCAAGAGGGCAACAAGTTGATCCCATGGAATAGCCGAGGGAAAGAAAAATTCCTTATTGATGTGAACAGTGCTGGTAGATTAAAGTTTAAGAAACTTACTGTGGACCAAAGACTCTTCCAGCAGAGAGAGGAGAAAAGCGGAGAGAAGGAAAAAGGGGAAAGAGGAGCAAGCAGTGTTGGAGAAACGATATGTAGAGATAGGAAGTATGTGTGAAGACAGTAACAGAACAAACACAGTCCACAAACAATGGGGGATATTAAAATGATCGTTATGGCATTTGACTTTTTTTAGATGCAAGAAATATGCCCATATGAAATAGATATTAAACAGAATTTGGTGCTTAACAATCTCCAGGCGCCCTGGCTTTCTCATACAATTGACCTCTGTAATAGTAACAAAGAGATGTGGACAAAATAACAAAGCTCCCAGAAAAGTACAGCTTGTCCCAGCAATGACCCTCTACAGCCAGGTACAGCTAGACACCTCTCACTCTAGAATATTCCACAGACCTTGCTACTTTTTTGCTTCTGCTTTTGAAGCAGGTGGAGGATGGGGAGGGCGGGGTGGGGGATGGAGTGCAGGTATGGGCATGTGGGAAGAGGAAAAAGGAGTTGTTTGGATATGGGTGAGGTGGTTTTTTTTGTATGTGACTGATTCAAACAGTTCTATATAGGACAAGGTGATCTATGCCCACCAGGAAAAGGGTTTTGCCAGAATTCCAAATGGAAAGCAGAGTTTAGCATAATTTCATAAGGAAAAGTCATGTATTGAGGACTTAGGTTGAGCCATGTGAAACTCATTTGGCAGGTCAGAAGTGGCCAAATAGTGTCAACATCATGTTTTTAACCCCATGTACGAGGCAACATGGACGGTACCAAGGCTGCAGAGGCGAATGAACAGACCCTGAGCAGAGCCATAGGGAGCAGGCAGCCCAATGGGAAAGATGACAGTACTCGATTTATCACACAAATGACTGTATGATTTTAAACTGAAATATGTGTGAGGGTCTGTGACAGAGGGCTCAGACCTGGGGCTAATGTCAGGAGAGCCTCGCTGAGGAAGTGCAGAGAGCAAGGGGGTCGGGGTGCAGACAAGCAGAGCAGGAAGCAGTCCTTTTCTCTTCAGACAGTATAAAGTTCTATGCCAAGTATCAAGGACCAAGAAGACACCGTGCCCATTGTACCAAACTTCATGGAGACCACCTTCTAGTGGGTGAGATAGTAATAAATAAGCAAACAGATCTATAAACAGAATGATTTCTGGTAGTAATATGTGCTCTGAAGGACACAAACAAGGGGTTGAGAGGGAGAATGACAGAGGGGGATCGCTAGAGTGGTCCAAGAGGTCCCTCTGAGAAGATGACATTTATGGTGAGACAAAGGATGGGAAAGAGCCTATACACAAAGAATGCAAGGAAAAACATTCTGGGCAGAGGAAACAGAATGAACAAAGATTGTGTGACACACAAAACATACTCAGTGTCTCCAAAAAGTGAGTGAGGAGGAGAGTCATGAGGATGAGGTTGGAAATAGACAAAAAAAGAGAACATTTCAATCTTCTACGCATGGCAGAGGATTCGGTTTTTATTACAAGTGGAAGGAATACTCAAAAATTTTACAAGTAGTGCTTATTATCTGAGTATTACAGGTTGTAATATTTTCTCTAGTTAATTAATTCTCTATCACACTTTGAATGCACAGATATAATCCCCACGTGGCTGAGTACTTTAAATGTATTTTGAGGTAGGGACAATATTTTTTGAATAGTGTGTACATCTTTAAACAAGTAACAATAATATAAACACTGAAGAGTAAAATTGGAAAAGTAGTAGCCATAACTAGTTACGGGGCACAGGGCTATACTCTGTGAGGCATGATTGACATGTAGTACCTCATTTAATACTCACAATAAAGCTGTGAGTTCAATACGACCATTACCCCTATGTAAAGAGGAGGAAAATGAGGTAGAGAAAAGTGCTCACTGAATATGCCTCCGTGGTGCCATCGGATTGACACTTGACTGATGACATTACAGTACTTCTAAGTGGAAAACATAATTTAGCATAATTTCAGAAGGGAACTACTGTTTCACAGTTCGGCTCAAAAAAATTGAACATTCATTTTACCAATTCCAAACATTAAGCTGCAGAAGCGAAAGCCAGGGCACTATTTGCAGCTTTTTTTATTAGTTAGGTTTTGGGAAAATCTTTTAACATTTCTTGGCTTCCATTTAGAGGAGTTTGACTTAGATATCTCCAGTAAAACACAGGTCATCCAGGTAAGTATGAATTTCAGATAAATGATAAAGAATATTTTAATATAAATTATGTCCTATGCAATGTTTGGCAATATCTGTCATAGACGAACATGGAGTCCTGACTTTTATTTGCTAATATCTGGCAAGTCTGGTTTGAATAGACCAAATGGTTAGAGCTAGCCCAGCAAAGCATGTCAATCAATGATGAAATTTTCAAGTCATTGGTGAAATGAGAAAAAAAAGGGGGCACTGAACTTATTCATATTGCTAAATCATTCATTTTAAAGGATAACTTCTTTTTAAGGTGTTGTCTTTTGTGTAATCAAAATATTTATTTTTTATGAAACAATAAAAGCTTTTTTGTTGTTGATTTTTTATTAATTTTTAATTAGTGGTTGTCGCCACTACTCTATTTAAAAAAAATATTACCACAGCTCGTTTTGTCTGCTCTTGACATACCAATAGAAACTTATGATAGGTACTCTTTTATCTGGCTTATTGCACTCAGTATGTTTCTGAGATTCATCAATGTTGTTGCATGCTTCATAGTTCTTGCCTTTGTATTGTTTAGTAGACTGTCACTGTATGACTTACCACATTTTATTCATCTTTTCATCGTTACTGGACATTTGCATCACTTCCAGCCTGGAGCTACTATGAATAAAGCTGCTATGAACATTTAGAAATAAATCTTTATGTAGACATGTGTTGTCATTTCTTTTTGGTACATATACTAAAGTGGAATTGCTGGGTCATATGATATGTGTATGTTTAATTTGATTAGAAAAAACTATTTTCTAAAGTGGCTGTACCATTTAATATTCTCAGCAGTAGTCTGTGAAAGTTCCACTTTCTGTATATCTTTGTCAACCATTTTACTGTCAACCTTTGAAATTTTAACCAATGTGGTGGGTGTGAAATAGTATTTCACTGTGATTTAAATTTTCATTTTCCTAATGATTAATGGTACTGCCATCTTTTTGTGTGTTTTGGGCCATAATCTAGCATCTTTTATGAATTATTTGTCAAATATTTTCTACTACTATGCTAGCTGCATCCCAGAAATTTTAATGTTCTGTTTTTATTATCGCTCGTTTAAAAATATTTTCTTTTGCTTTCTTTAAGGGGCTATTTAAAATTATACTGCTTAATTTCCAAAAATTTGGGATTTTCCAGATTTTTCCAGTTGTTGATTAGTAATTTAGTTCTGTTTTGTTTAGAAAACATGCTCTATATGATTTTAATCCTTTAATATTTAGTAAGACTTCTTTTATTGTTCAGCAGGTAGTCTATATTGGTAAATAGTCCACTTGAAAATATTGTTTATTTTGCTGTTGTTGTGTGGAATGTTCTATAAATGTCAATTAGGTTAATCTGGTTGATAGTTTCTCAAATCATCTACATGCTTACTGATTTTTGTCTACTTCTTCTAGACATCTACATATGCTCTGTTATTAGTGCATGCAGATAATCTTTGTGCTTTGGTTTTGATACTATCTATTACAATAATTCAAGTTTATCAGTGTTTTCCTTTGTGGTATCTAATCTGCTTTTAAACCAAACTAGTAAATTTTATATTTCATATAATTCATTTTTCACCTGTACAATTTCCATTTGGTTCTTTTCTTATATCTTCCATTCTTTTTATCATTATATTTATGTTTTCCTTTAAATTCTTTATAATATTAGTGTAACAGCTATTTTAAAGCCCATAGGTGCTAATTTCATCCACTCGGTGATTTCTGTCTTATTTTACTATTTTATTTTCTGAAAATGGATCACATTTTCAACGCTTCATACATTTAGTAATATTTTTAATTGATGGATGTTGAGATTGCTATATTGTTGAGAATTTAGATTTTGCCTAATACCTCTAAAGAGTGTTTAGTTTTGTTGTGGAAGGCATTTGATTTTCTGGCCGATGGGTTTGATCATTTCAAGGCTTATTTTAAAACTTTGTTAGAGTAGGTTTAAATTTCCCTACTCCTAACTTGTGGCCTTTCTAAGGTCTCAAATGAATACCTGGGGTGTTCAGCACTGTCTCTTCACTCTAGCTGATCAGAAATCCTACCACTGAGTAACCTTTGTAATTTCTGTTCAACCCACAGTTCCTCAAAAGCCATTCATTCTCCACCAGCTCTTGTACAGTTTGACCCTGTGCAAATGCAGTATAGTATTAAGCCAAAGATTTCAAAGGATCACCATGCAGATTTATGGTGATCCTTCTTTGCATAGCTTCCTCCTCTCTGTAATCCTACCCAGAAATTTCCTGCTGCCTCTAATTATGATCTCTGCCTCCAAAGCTGAGTACTCTGCTTGAGATCTTCCTCCCTGTACCTTGATTTGGAAAGCACTTTCAGGCAGAAAGCTGGAGCAATTACAGAGTTCACCTCAAGGGTTTCTGTATTCTCAGGGATCAAAGCTCTGTGCTGCCTATTGCCCAATGTCTGAAAACATTTTCTTCAATTATTTTGTTCAGTTTTATAACTTTTATGTCAAGGTGGTAGGTACAGTACCAGTTACCCTGCCATTGCTGGAAGTAGCAGTCCTCATTCTCTCTAATATCTTTTAGGTTATAAAGAATTTTTGAAGTCTGGGAACAAATGGATTTCATGGTCCCTTAATGAATTATCAAATCTAAAATGTTATTTCATTCAAATGTTTGACAATCACATTGAACATCTTCTATGTGCCTGCCATTGTAAGGTACAGAGAACCAAAGGTGAGTAACACAGGACTCCTATCTTCAAGAAGCTCTTAGTCTAATAGGAGATGGGAAATAGAAACTATTATGATACGGTATGAAATATATTATATTATCAGAAATGTGGTAATAATATTATGGTTAATTTTAGACAGAGTAGGTATCACAAACTTATGATTTCATCCCCAATAGATTTCAAGAGACACATGCAACCTTTCTCAGCAGGCCAAGGTTGTATGATTTTATATTTGGTTTCTTCCAGGCAATCCAATTCAATGACCAGCAATGAATATTATTTCTATTTCCCTCATTGGGGAAACAAGTTGTGAAAAAATTTTACTTTAGGATAAAAGCAGAATATAGGTGAACCTTAATTTTCTATTATTTTGATGGCAACATTCTATATACTTATGTGTGCTCATAAATGTTACTCCCAGGGAACTCAGATCTCCAGGCATTTATGGGTATGACAAAGCCAGGGATGAGACAGGCTAAATATTTTTTTTAATAATAGCTTTATTGAGAAACTATTTATATGTCATAACATTCACCCTTTTCAAATATACAATTCAGTAGAGTCTTTAAAAATATTCACAGAAATGTTCAACTATCACCACTATTTAATGTTAGAGTATTTTCATGACCTCAGAAAGAAACCCTGTGTCCATTAGTTGTCACTCCCCATTTCCATTCCTTGCCAGATCCTGGAAACCACTAATTTACCTTTTGTGTCTTTGGATTTGTCTCATCTGTCTATTTCACATAAATGGAATCATACAGTATGTGGTCTTTTGTGATCAGCTTCTTTCATTTATCATGTTTTCAAAGTTTATCATTGTAGTTGTATGTATCAATACTTTATTTCTTTTTATTAAAGAATAATATTCCATTGCATGGATATACCACATTTTTTCAATCCATTCAGGAGTTGATTGAAAGTTGTTTTCCCATATTGGCTATTAAGAGTAATGCTGCTATAATCATTTATTTACAAATTTTTGTGTGGATATATATTTCCATTTCTCTTGGATACCTGAGTGGAATTGCTGGATCATATCATAATTGTATTTTAACATTTTGAGGAACTTCCAAACTGTTCTCCAAATCAGTCATACCATTTTGCAATCTCATCGGCAATGTAAGAGAGTTCTAATTTCTCCGTATTTTTACCAACATTTTATTGACTATCTATTTGATTTTGTTCATCCTTATGGGTATGAAATAGAATCTCACTGGGTTTTGATTTAAATTACTCTAATGACTAATGATGTTGATCATCTTCTCATGGGTTTATGGTCATTCATATATCTTTTTTAGAGAAGTATTTATTCAGATATTTTGCCCATTTTTTATTATTTATCTTTTTATTATTGAGTTGTAATAGCTTATTATGTCTGCTAGATTCAAGTCTCTAATCAGATATATGGTTTGCATATATTTTCTCCTATTTTATGGTTTGTCTTTTTTAATGCTGTGACTTGAAGCACAAAGTTTTAAAATTTCTGAGGTTCAAGTTGTCTGATATTTTGTCATTCATAATTTTGGTGTTTTATGTAATTAACCATACTTAATCCAAGGTCACCAAAATGTACTCTTATGTTTCTACTAAGTTTTATGGACTTAGCTCTCATATTTAGACTATGATTCATTTTGAGTTAATATTCATAAATGGTGTGAGAGAGGGGTCCAACTTACTTATTTTCAGGTATATATTCAGCTGTCTCAACACCATTTGTTGAAAAGATTATTCTCTGTCTATTGAATTATCTTGGTGCATTTGTTGAAAAAAAAATGGATGATAAGGTAAAGGTTTTTTCCCAACTCTGCTCCATTGATATGTGTCTTTTTTATGCAAGTACCACACTGTACTGATTACTGTAGTTTGTAGTAAGTTTAGAAACTGGGAAGTAAAAGTCTTTTGACTTTGTTATTTTTAAGATTGCTTTGGTTACTCTGCTTACTTTTATTTCCATATAAATCTTAGAATCAGATTTGTGAATTTCTGCAAAAAACAAAAGTAGCTGGTATTTAGATAGGGATTGCATGGAATCTGTCAATTAATTTAGAGAGTACTGCCATCTTAACAATGTTAACTTTTGCAATCCATGAACACAGAATGTATTCCCATTATTTAGATCTTCTTTAATTTCTTTCAATGATGTTTTGTAGTTTTCAGTATATACATCTTACATTTCTTTTCTTAAATTTATTCCTAAATATTTTATTCTTTTTATTACTACTGTAAATGGAATTATTTTCTTCATTTTACAGTTAGATTGTTCACTGCAAATGAATAGAAATGTCATTGAGTTTACATATCTGTCTTATATCTTGCAACCTTGCTGAATTTGTTTTTGAGTGCTAATAGTTGTGTGTGTGTGTGTGTTCCTTAGGATTTTCTATATACAAGATTATATCATCTGTGAATAACAAGAGTTTTATTTCTTCTTTTCCAATCTGGTGCCCCTTTTTTTCTTGATTAATTGCCCTTACTACAACCTCCAATCGTGTAGAATAAACACGGTGAAAGAGAACAATTTGTCTTGTTTCAGGTTTTAGGAAAAAGCATTCACTCTTTCACCATTAACTATGATGTTAGTTGTGGGTTTTTACTAAATGCCCTTTATCAGATTGAGGAAGTTCCTTTATATTCTTTGCTTGTTCGGTGTTTTTATCATGAAAAGGAGTTGGATTCTGTCAGATGCTATTTATGTGCCTATTGAGATGATCAAGTAATTTTTGGCCTTTATAATATATTGACTGACCAAGTTTTATATTAGATCAACTTTACATTCCATGGAAAATATCACTTGGCTATGATATATAATCTTTTTTATATATTACTGGATTCTGTTTGCTGGTATTTTGTTGAGAATTTATGTATATATATATATACATATTTATATGAAATATTGGTCTGTAGTTTTCATGTTGATGTCTTTGATATCAAGATAATACCAGCTTCATGGAATGAATTCATGGAATTGATTCTATTTTTTGAAAGCATTTGTGAAGTACTGAAATTAGTTATTCTTTCAATGTTAGTATAATTAACCAAGAAGCCATTCAGGCCAAGAATTTACTCTGGGGGATTTTATTAAATTACTAATTCACCTTGTGTTTGTTACAGGTGTATTCGCAATTCTACTTCTTTTTGAGTCAGTTTTGACAGTTTCTGTCTTTTAGGAATTTTTCTCTTTGATCTAGGCTGTCTAATGTGCTGGTATACAGTTGTTTATAGCATTCCCTTATAATACTTTCTAATTCTGCAGGATAACCAGTGATGTCTCCTTTAATTACTAATTTTAGTAATTTGAATCTTCTTAGCTTTTTAGTCACTCTAGCTAAAGTTTTGTCAATTTCATTGATCTTTTCCAAGAACCAGCTTTTGGTTTCATTGATTTTCTCTATTGTTTTTCTATGCTCTAGCTCATTTATTTCAAATCTAATCTTTACTACTCCCCATTGCTTGTTTTGGGTTTAATATACTCTTCTTTTCATACATAAGGTAAAGTTACTATTTTGAAATCTTTCTTCTTTTTTAATATATGTATTTATTGCTATATATTTTCCTCTAAGCACTACTTTGGCTGTATACCATACATTTTCATATGCTGTGTTTCTTTTTCATTAATCTCAAAGTATATTCTAATTTACTTTTTTAAAGCTTCTTCTTTAACTCATTGGTTATTTAGGAAAATGTTTAATTTCCATTTAATTGTGAATTTCCCAAATTTTGCTCTGCTATGGATTTCTAATTTAATTCCAATATTGTTTGAGAATATACTTTGTGTGATTCCAATCCTTCAAACTTTATTGTGGCTTACCTTATCTATTATCATGAGATCTGCTGTGAGAAAGTGCCATGTGCATTTGAGAAGAATGTGTGTTCTGCTGCTGTTGGGTAGTGTTCCATAGCTGTCCGTTAGGTCTATTTAGTTGATAGCGTTGTTCAGCAATTCCATATCCTTGTTGATGTTCAGCTTACTTTTCTATTCATTATTGAAAATGAAATATTGAAGTCTCCAACTATTAATGTTGATTTGTCTATTTCTCCTTTCAATTCTGTCAGTTTTTGTTTCATGTATCTGGGGGCTCTGTTATTAGATGTATGTATGTTTATAATTGTTATGAGTTCCTGCTGGATTGACCTTTTTATCATTGTAAAGTGTTCCTCTTTGCCTCTAGTAATAATACTTTTCATAAAAGCTATTGTTGTCTTATATTAGTATATTCATTTCAGTTCTCTTTTGGTTACTTACGGATTGTATGGTTTATCTTTTCCCATTATTTTACTTTCAACCTACTTATATCTTTGAATCTAGTGTGTCTCTTGAAGACAGCATATAGTTAATGTTTTACTTCCACTCCTCCACATCCACCTTTTGATTGAAATGTTTGATCCATTTACATTTAACGTAATTACTAATAAGGAAGAATTTAGTCTGCCATTTTTCTATTGTTTTCATATATCTATGTCGTTTTTGTTACTTTATTCCTCCATTACTGCCTTCTTTATTTTAGATAAATATCTTGTAGTGTACCATTTTAATTCCATTGCTGTGCCTTTTTCTATATTTTAAAATTTATTTTCTTGGTGGTTGCCTTAAGGATTATTAGTAACAGCCTAACTTAAACTAATTCATATTAATGTCAACTTAATATCAATAGTATATAAAACTTTTCTTCTATATAGCTCCATTTTCTCTTCTCTTCCATATTCTATTATTATCATACAAATTATATCTTTATAAACCGTAACACAGTTTGCTATTATTCCTTTATGCGGTTTTAAACCACATTAGAGAAGAAAAAAGTTACAAACAAAAATACATTTATACTGTCTTTCATATTTATCTATACAGTAACATTTCTAGTGTACTATTTCTTCATGTTATTGTCTACCTTAAAGGTCATGGGCTCAGTCTTGTACAACTAGGCAAGTTATCAAGAACCTATCATGATCAAGTCCCTTGCTCAAGATCACAAAACCAGAAAATAATGAAGCCAGAATTAGAATTGAAGTTTCCTTGTTCCTAATATGGCGCTCTTACACATATAAAATTTTGCTTTGTCTAAATTAATCTTCCCTTATTTATTACACCTAATAAACCTAACCACCTCTCAATAAGACCCTGCTCCAGTCTCAATAAGGTGTCATAGAAAGCTCAATAAGGTGTCATAGAAGTGTGTATTTAAAACTTTATTCAAAAATTTGGTACTGTTTTAAAAAACTATAACTATGTGCCAAGTCAATATTTGAAATATAATTATTATTTCGTTTTTTATCCCTTATTTTGTCCCCAAATATATCATGAAAAGATGTTGTTCAAAAGTTCTCTATAACTCAGTGGTTTGGAACTTGGAATGCATTTTTATTCTTTTTTGGAAATTCTATGCAACTCATAATATTGAAATTTCTAAATCCTACAATAATGTAGCTATGATATGTTAGTCACAGTACTATAAATAGTATCACCTAGTTTTTATGGTAGTATATGTTAAGAGTTAAAACTTATATGCTTCCTCTTCTCTGGCAAAATATCCTTCAGGAGGATTTAATACTCTCTTCCACCCATTATCCCACCTATTGGTCAGTGGAGGCTCCAAAACACTGATCATATTTTCATAGCCAGGAGAAATATGTAGCAAGTTGGATCTGGATAAATGAAGAGCTTTACACTATAATTTTGTATAGACGAAGGAGAATATTTCTCAGTCAAGGTCAGTACCTTGTTTGTCTAAAAGCAAAAATACTGCCCAGAAAAATCCTTATGTATTTGGAATTCAGAAAAGTACTAACAAGGGTGAGGAGAGCTTTCTTTGTTCATTTCTTACTTCTGCTGACTTCCCATGACCCAACGGTAAAGTAAAGTGAGAATCAGGGCCCCAGGGATGAGTGTTAGGGGTTGACAGTACAGAGTATATAAGGAAGGAGAAATGATGGTGACTCCAGCATGGCAGGAGCACAATAAGCTTCCGTGGCCAAAATTCTTAATTTGTCTTTCCTGTGTGTTTTCTTCTGGGGGTGGTGGTGGGTTGTAAGTTCCAAATGGAAGTTTCTGAGTCCTTCCATATCAGACCTAAAGGGATGCACAATGTCTGTTTGGCAATTCAACTGTGCATTCCCAATGCACTGTATCCAAAGTGGACAAAGGGTCCAATAATTCTAACAAACCTCTATTGTAATTAAAAAACATGATTTGAGGAGTAAACTTCAATTGCATGTTTCATGACACTTTCACTAAAGTACAAATTGCACCCATATTCTGGGAGCAAGCATGCCATATGCCTAATACTAGTTTTGCTGTTAGAAGATGACACCTCCTCCTGTCCCTTACCTTTCCTTCACTTAATTGTTCTTAGCTATTCCCCATTGTATTCACTTGACCCTTTTTACTGTCTTTCAAAACATGAATGTAATCCTTAAATAGAACTTTATATACATAAAAGTTAAACAAAGGCTTGAAAGAGTTAAGCAAATTAGAAGGTATTCCTCTTTGGACTCAGATGTGTCCTCCCAACTGTGAATATTGTAAGGGGTATCCTTATGAAAATATAACTCCCATAGGGAACTTAAAGGCAATTAAAATAACATTAGTGTTTTTCATAACTTTACAATGTCTTTACGCATGTGATAAAACCTTACTAATTATTGAAAAGTTATTTGTATTAAGGTTTCAGAGCAGAGAGATAATCTGTGCTATTTAGAATCCTGAGCCATCGCCAGGGAGCTGGCTAACAGAACCAGAATTCCCTTGCCAGCATCTCCAGTTGCATCAGTGAACCTCAAACAGGATTCTTTGCTGACAAATATTAGCTTATTGTAGTTTAAAAATAAATAAATACCTTGAGCAAATGTGCAGTGACACCAAAAATTAGTTTCCACAAACTGACTAAATATAGTATCTTCTGGGAAAAGGCAAATGAGTTCAAGTGGAAAAAAAAAATCAATTCCTCGAATGAAGAATATATATTTCTTTAACTAGATGAAAAATTTTAGTGTTATCTGAATGTAATCATCATTCAAGGCTCACTGTATGGAAAGAAGAAAGACGGAGGCTTACTGCATAATTTCTCCAATTCATTTCAGCATCAATTTGGTTGGGGAACTACAGAACACCTGACAGTGCTCTTAACATATGCTAGGCATCCAAACCATACACCAATTCCTCAAACCCCCTAATGAGCTAACATATGATAAGCTAACCACGCAAAGTTCTAAAGGCATGTTATCGAAAATGTGGAGAGGAATGTTACTGAGATTTCCAGAGTCCAATAAGGGAACTTTCAGAGATGAAAAGGTCCTTAGAGGTCAACAACTCTGTCACTGTAAGGATAAAGAAACTGAGATCGAAACAAGATCAAGTGACTTGCTCAAGCCATCCATCCAGTGTCAGGATCTAGGGTGCAAAGAGGTCTCATCTTTTGGGGAAATACTGTCTCTACATAAGTACTAGAGGTGATTCATGGCAGAGCTATATTGACAAAGATATCAGCAAGCAAGCAAGCCTTCTATTATTACTTTGAAACAGTGAGTATTATGGGTGTGGTGATCTGGGGTCAAGGTCAGATTACTTTAAGACAATATTTGAATTCTTTAGCAGTCCCTCAGTACCAGAGTTCAGGAGCAGATGACGCCAATCTGAAAATGGCTATCAGCCCCAGGGACAACACTATGAGTAATCTCTGCTCAGATAATGAAGACTTGTCTGTATTTGTAATCATCAGAAACCCATGATGAACTGGACTCCATCTAACAGCTGATAGCAGAAAGTATTTGATTCCCTGAAGGGACACCTGCTGCCTGACTGAAGTATAAAATTAGCATAGCCAAGGATAAGATCATTTCCTATGCTGGTACACCTATTGGTAACTCAGTAGCATTAGTGCTCACTTAGTAAGAAAAGGAAGCAGGGAGCAAGTAAGTCAACTTCTTTTTTTTAATTTTTATATATTTATTTTTTTAATTATAGTTGACATACAATATTATATTAGTTTCGGGTGTATAATACAGAGATTAGACATTTATATAACTTACTAAGTGATCACCCAAATAAACCCAGTACCCATCTGACACCATACATATTTATTACAATACTACTGACTATATTTTCCATTCTATACTCTACATCCCATGACTACTTTGTAACTAACCAATTTGTACTTTTTAATCCCCTCCCCACCTCATCCATCAACCTTCACCCCAATTCAGCAATCATTAAAACGCTCTCTGGATCTGTGAGTTAGTTTCTATTGTTTGTTTATCTTGTCCTCTAGATTCCATGTATAAGTGAAATCATATGAAATCATATGACATTTTCTTTTCTCTGTCTGACTTACTCCACTTAGCACAATACCCTCTAGGTCCATCCATGTTGTTGTAGATGACAAGATTTCATTCTTTTTATGTGTGAGTAATAGTCTATTGTATATATGTGCCACCTCTTCTTTATCCATTTATCCACTGATGGACACCCAGGTTACCTCCATATCTTGGCTATTGTAAATAAGGCTGCAATGAACATAAGGATGCACATGTTCCTTAGAAGTAGTGTTTTGGTTTTCCTTGGATAAACACACAGAAGTGAGATTATTGAGTCCTTCTTTTCCTCTTGTTATAGCCTTTGTTTTAAAGTCTATTTTTTCCTGGTATAAGTATTGCCAATCCAGCTTTTTGTGTTTTGTCTCATGTAGGTAGCATAGGTAATGGTTTTGTTTTCTTATCCATGGAGCCACCTTATGTCTTTTGATTGGAGCCTTGAATCCATTTATATTTAAAGTAATTATTGTTAGATATGCAATTATTGCTACTTTATTATTCATATTTTTTATTTTTTTTCTTCTTTTTAAAGGAGTCCCTTTAGTGTTTCTTGTAATACTGGTTTGGTAGTAATGAATTTCTTTTACTTTGTCTTGTCTGAGAAGCTCTTTATCTATCCTTAAAATCTAAATAATAGCTTTGCTGGATAAAGCAATCTTGGTTGTAGGTCCTTACGTTTCATTACTTTGACTATTTCATGCCAATCCCTTCTGGCCTGCAAAGTTTCTGTTGAGAAATCAACTGAGTCTATGGAAGCCCCTTTATAGGTAACTAACTGCTTTTCTTGCTGCTTTTAAGATTCTTTCTTTGTCTTTAACCTTTGGCATTCTAATTACGACATATCTTGGTGTGGGCCTCATTGGGTTCCTCTTGTTTGGGACTCTCTGCGTTTCCTGGTATTGTATGTATATTTGTTTCTCTAAGTTAAGGAAGTTTTCTGTCATCATTTCTTCAGATAGGTGTTTAATTTCTTGCTCTCTTTCTTCTTCTGGTACCCCTAGGATGTGAATGATGATACACTTGATGTTGTCTCAGAGGCCCCTTAAACAGTCCTCATTTTTTAATTCTTTTTTCTTGTTCTTCTGGTTGGGTGTTTTCTGGTATCTTATTGTCCAAACCACTGATGTGATTCTTTGTTTCATCTAATGTACTGCTGATTCCCTGTAATATATTCTTCATTTCAGTTATTGTATTCTTCATTTCTGATTGTTTTTATGTTTCCTATTTCTTTGTTGAAGTTCTCACTGAGATCATTGAGCATCCTTACAACCAGTGTTTTGAATTCTGCATCTAGTAGATTGCTTATCTCTATTTCGTTTAGTTCTTTTTTCTGTTCTTTCATTTGGGACATGATTCTTTGTCTCCTCATTTTGGCTGCCTCCCTGTGTTTGTTTCTATGTATTAAGTAGAACTGCTATGTCACCTAGTCTTAGTGGCCTTATATAATTGATGCCTTGTGAGGCCCAGTGGTGCAATTTCCCTGGGCACCTGAGCACAATGCTCCAGGTATGTCCCTTGTGTGGGCTAAGCGTGTCCTCCTGTTGTGGCTGAGCCTTGGCTGCTGTCTGCACATCAGTGGGAAGGATTAACCTCAGGCTGATTGATTATGAAAGAATGGCCATGACTACAGTTGAGGAGCTGAGGTGCAGGGGCTGACCCTACAGAGTAGGATTCACTTTAGCAGGGCTCTGGTTCCTGCTGAGTCTGCCCTTTGAGTGTGTCATTTGTGGAGGCAGCTGAGCAGTACTCCAGCTTGGTCCAAACTGACCAATGGTCATGCCAGCCTGGGACCTCCTGGGAGAGGCCCTGCCATAGGCCAAGTTCAGCTGCCTGTGCACCACCTGGGGCACCTGGCTTGAGCTGCAAAACAATCCACAGGTTCCCGCCACCTATTCTGGGCTTGCAAGTGCCTGATAGAGGCAAAGCTGCAAACAAAGGCCGGCTGTCCCTAGTGCTGGGCTTGGGGCTGCAGCAAGCGGTATGGGGCATGCCGAGGTCAGAAGCTACTTGTCTGGGGTTTGTGAACCTTTGAGAGATTTTAGGAAAGTCTGCAGCATGAGACAAGACAGGCCATTTGTATGGAAAAGACACTGGAAATGGCTTGGGTGGGAGTGCAAGTTAGGTGGGGCGGGGTCTCAGGGAATCATCAGGGTTGGTGGAATGGTATAGCCAAATTGATGGAGACTCAGATAGGGCTCAACAAAGAAACAATTCCCTCCGCTAGCACTTCTGTTTGGTAGAAAGCTGCCCTTCCAACCCTCGCCCTGAAGTCATATAATTCAATTCCTCCTCGTATGTCCCCGGCACCTTTCAAGCTTCTGCCGCAACACTGGAGCGCAGAGCAAGTGAGTCTGTCAGTGACTAAGTCCATGTGCAGACCTCTTAAGAGGAATACCTGGGACTCCTGCGGCCCTTCATCTTACTCAGCCACAATCTCTGCTGGTTTTCACAGACAGAAGTTGTGGGGACTTCTCTTCCTGGCACTGAAACTCTGGGCTGGAGAACCTGGCGTGGAGCTGGGACCTCTTGCTCCTCCAAGGGTACGTCCATAGCCAAGATATCCCTCCCAATTCTTAACCCCCACATGTGGATGTGGGGCTAGCCCTTCCTACCAGTCTCAATGTGGCTTCTTCTGTATAGCTTTAGGTATGGGACTTCTGTTCAGCTAGATTTCAGGTGATTCTCACTGGTGGTTGTTCTGCAGGTTAGTTGTAATTTTGATGAAGTCATGAAAGGAGGCCAGTACAGTGTTTACCTATTCCTCCATCTTGACTAGAACCAAGTAATTTCATTATAAAGTTTGCAAAGTTCTGTTTTAAGTCCATTAAGTGTAATAAGCCTGCCCAGCTGAGATCCACCAGCAGAATTAGAAGATTATGTCTTCATTGCTATATTAAACAATCAAAAAGATTGTGAGGATAGTTTATGACTGAGTCCAATCACAGTAGTTTATCAGAAGGAGGGCTCCATGTTGTTTTCCCATCTCCTACAGGCTTCTGAGAAGGACTGCAGCATGCAGGTGCTGCCTATGGGTGAAGAAAGAAGTTTGCAGGGATGGAGTTTCAAGTAATGATCTACTTATCATGACTGACATGCTTTTATTAACTTGAAACCAATGCATTGAAAATCAAAATATGTTTCTATTCATTATTTCTTTATTTTGTAAATTGTAACAAAGGTGTCATGTTTTTATAAATATATTTTCATATGCACCAAACACACACACAGACACTAACAACTACAACATATAAAATGGAAAAATAAAGAAAGAAACAAGACTAAACATGTGTAAAAGTTAGAAAGAAATGTTCAGGCTGCAGAAGGATATAGGAGCAAAGGGCCAGAGAAACCACTTTTGAATAAGTAGAGGCTAAGTGAATCAGGGAGATCCTTAACTCTGCCTTCTCTGTTATCCATGCTATGCCCTGTCATGAAAAAGAAAGAATGAACTGAGAACTATAAATCAGCCTTCTGCTTATGATTAAGGTGCTGTTTACACAGCTGATATTTAGACTGACCTTCGCTGGGTTGTGGAGTTTGTCTGTCTGGGGATCCTCAAATCTCAAATCAGAAAGCATACTGCTGAGAACCAACTAACTTGGAGGGAGATGAAGTATTATCTTCCCCGCTGAATATAATTTTGCTTGGTAAGTCTTCAGGCAGCATACGCCATAGATATGAGGATCCCATGAGGAGCTGAAGAAGTTTTACATTTGTTTACCACTTGGCAGGCTTTTCCTAGGGGTACCCACCACCCTCCTGTCTCTGTTATGGAGGAGGCAGCAAAACATAGTGGTTAAGAATATGGACTGTAGAGCCTAACTTTCCGAGTTCCAATCCTTTCTGTACCTCAGTCTCTTATCTATAAAATTAATATAATAATAGGATAACTTTTTAACTTTCCAGTAGAGATTAAATGAGTATGTGCATAAGCCAATTACTTGTCACAGGCTAAGTTATGATTTGGTTCATACCTAATGTTAATACCTTGATGCTTTATTTCAAAGCTTTCCATCTGCTACACACAAATATATATTTTGACACAGGTTATGAAGTGACAAGACTTCAATACTCTAAAGAGAAGTAGCTCAAAGTGATTAAGAGCACAAATGTTAACGTGAGATAAACCTAGACTAGAACACTGGCTCTGCCACTTATTAACTCTATAATCTTAGTTAAGTTAACCATTTCCAAGCCTCAGTTTTCTAACTTGTGAATTAAAGATAAGACTACCTTATATGATTATTAAGAAGGTTAAAAATGATTGATATATGAAAAGTGTTCAGCATGATAACCTAGTCGAGTAAGTACTCAGCAAAAGGAACTATGAAACTATTGTTTTTATTATATGCTAGAATAGTACAATTAGAAGTAAATATAAATATCTTCATGAAACAATACATTGTGTGAGAGATCTACCTGTTTGTCTGTCTGCCTACGTATCTATCTATATACATATCTATATACCTACCTATCTATATACCTACCTACCTTCCTACCTACCTACTTACCTATCTATCTTTTAACTTTCTCTATTTTTTCCACTATTTAAATGGCAGCTAGACCATTCTATGCTTCTTCCTCAAGGAAGAGATGTGACAGCAAAAAAGAAAGACAGGCAGATTTTTCTGGTTTTGAGTGTCAAAAGCCAAGACCCCTGAGGCAACAAAAATGACTCAGCATAGACTATCAATTTTGGAAAAAAGTTAATGATAAAAGAACAAAACTTTTCATACTCTAAGGCACCCCATCTCCTACAGATTGGATTGAGGAAATGACGTATGCATAGATGTTGGTAAATTCCATCCCCAAGATGGAGTCCTATGCCCTGCTCCCTGGGTCAAGCCCTGGAGAATTAGTAAAACCCCTAAATTTGCAGCATCTGAAAGCACTGGTGACTTGTTTCCCATTATACAGAGTAGGATAAAGGAATAAAAAAATCACCAAAAGGAAATAAATGTCTTCATGCTGGATACACAACGGGAAAGTCTAGGTCAGCCTTGAAAGAGTCTGTCACATTGTGATCAGAGAAAGCCACTGGAGCTAAGGAGACTTACAGAAAGAACCAAAGGGTACTTTAGCTGCAATTTGTGTAGAATGTCAACAGATGACCATGTGGAAAAGAGGATGTTTCAGTGTTTGCCATCATGAATACATATCATCGGCAGTTAGATATTCCTTCATCTTTTCCTCCTCACAGTGAGGCTATGACACTGAAAAAGTCTCTTAGAACCTAGAAACAGCCATGGAAAAGAAAGACATCTCAAAATGAATAAAATTATATTCCTGCCATCTTGACAAAATAAAAATTAAGTTGAATTATATATGAAAAATAAATTCATATTTCTTACAAGGGCAACTTTGTGCAAGGACTAGAACTACCACCTTCCACACAAGTGGATAAATTGAAACTTAAGATAAATCAATTGCCTCATTTCACACTCTCCTCTGATATCCAACAGAACTATCTCGGTTCTCTTTCTAATAATAACTAGAAGGAAATCTTGGTTTCGTTTTATATATCCCATTTATAGAACTAATCCTAATCTTGATATATTATGGGATTACTAACTTTTCAAATTATTTTTAGCAAAGCCCCTTTTCCTACAAAATCTTATGCAGAATCTCAATATCAAGAAAAGGTAAATATAGAGCTTTCTTTGACTAAAGTGGGAGTGGACACTGTCTAACTCCCTTAAGATATCTCTGTGGATCAGCAGAGCTCTGAAGGACAAGCTGAAGCTGACTTAGTGGAAAGGTCACTCTATTAGTCTGCTCGATAACAAAATTTCACAGGCTAGGTGGCTTAAACAACAAAAATTTATTTTCTCACAGTTCTGAGGCTGGAAGATCAGAGTGCCAGGAGGGTTGATGTCTAATGAGGCCTTACTTCCTGGCTTGCAGACCGGCTGTTTTCACACTGTGTTCTCACATGGCCTTTATGCTGTGTGTGCCCATAGAGGCAGCTATGGTCTCTCTTTCTTTTCACATAAGGACACCAGTTCTATCAGATTAGGGCCTCACCCTTATGACTTCATTTAAGCTTAATGACCTCCTCAGAGGCCCTATCTCCAAATACAGTCATATTAGGGATTAGGGTCTCAACAAATGAACTTTGTGGGAATACCATTCAGTCCATAACAGTCACCTTACTGAAAGTTTGGTAACCCAGGAGGTACTCTCAACTGATTCTCATCAGCTGGTACTGGAATAGGATGCCAAGTTTCTCTGAGATGCAGTTTCCTCCCTTTACTAATGAATAAAATGAGCTGAATAATTTCTCAAACAAATTTATAGAATTACCTGAATACATATAAAAATTTTAGGTCATAAAAATTCTATCTGCCCAATCTATCCATTGTTGTTGGTGTTACGCAAACTTTAAACGTTGTTATTCACCCCTCTTCTTTATCCTTTCAGGTAAGAAAAATGCCCAGTTTCCATTACTACCCTCTTCTGGAACAGCATTCAAATATGTTAACACTATTTATCATCTGGATATGAAGAGTATACTCTATCAGACCAATCCTTCCTTCTACATAAAACTACAAAAGCCAGACAAATTATAAAACATAGTTATTTGAAGACAGTGGAAAGGAACAAAAGCATCTAGAACCTGAGGGACCATAATTTTGGGAGGAAAGAAAAATACATTCAGGTGAGCTGACATTGTCTTTTATATTCTCCTTGAGGCATCTACAATAAGTAAGTAACCCAAGGCAAAGAAAGGCCAAGAAGAAAACGGTGGCTTAGAGTCACGTAACTCTGGGTGGTGAAATTTGGATTTAAATGCTACCATGGCAACCAGGCCTAACACATTTATAAGAATACATGACAAGCTGAATCTATAGAAATAATAAAATGAAAATTATAGTATCTAAAAATGTAATAACGAAATGAGGAACTCAGTAAATAGATTTATCACACATTAGATACAGCAACGGAAAGAAAAATATACAGATGGAGGCAGGTTAGAAAAATATGAGACATATAGGATATCATATAAAAGACTAATATACATGTAATTAGAGTCACATAAGGTTCAGAAGTAACTTTTTATGGAAAAATAGAAAAAAAGTATCTAAAATTAAAAAAAGATATCAAGCCAAAGAAGTAAACAACAGTGAGAGCCATATGCAAGACAGATTTAAAGAAAAACACACTTAGTCACAATGTAGAAAAACTAATTATAACCAAGGACAAAGATAAAAATATTAAAAAGATAGAAATAAACATTATAGTTTACAAATAATTATCTTCTAAGGAGCAATGCAAAATTTACAGCTGACTTCTCAAGAGAAACAGTGAAGCCAGAGAACAATAGAATGTGATCTGAAGTGCTGAGAGAAAATAACTGTCAAACTATAATTCTAAATCTGGTAAATATTTCAAAAACATCAATGATAAAGGACTTTTTAAGATAAAAACCGAGAGAAAGCAACATCAATATACCTGTAACAAAAGAATTATCAAAATATGTTGTATAAGTGGAAGGAAAATTAACCATAGAGAAGCTTGGAGGTTCAAGAATGAATGAAGAAATACTCAATGGTAAATATGTGTGCAAACATACATGAGCGTTGAATAAATAAAACATTAAAAATTAGTATTTGGCAGTTTAGAATGTACAGAGAATTAAAGGCAACAGTAGCATGTATTTGGGGAGGGGAGTAAATGGAGTTAAATTATCCTTTGCATTGTCAGAAAATTTTAAAAAATACTTGCAAAAAACTATAATAAGTCAAAGATGCCTATTGTTATATCTAGGGTAAACTAAAAGCAATATATTACTAAAATATAACAGAAAGAAATAATAAAATACTATTATTGCCAGATTAACAAAAAGAAGGCCAGATTAACAAAAAGAAGGCATCAGATTGAGGAAAAAATAGAATAGATGATGCAAATAAATAGTTTATGGTAAAATGGTAGATTTCAGCCCCAAGGCAATTGTATTAAATATAAATGGAGTCACTTCCATATAAGAAAAAAAAAATCATCTGGCTAAAAAAAGAAATCCAACAGCATTTTAGCTTTAAATATCAAGATATGGAAAGATTGATAGTAAAAGAATAGAATTTAAGCAGTAAACCAAAAGAAAGCCAATTTTGTTATCCTAACATCAGATTAAATAGGCTTTAAGTTAAAAAGAATTATTGAAGATATCGAGAAATGCTTCATAATGACAAAAAGGTCAACTGACTAGGATATAAGAATCATAAATTTGTATGTACTTAATTACATTGTCTTAAAATAGGCAAGATAAAACCTGACAAAACTAAAAGGAGAATCACATGATACACAATCATATTAGACTTTATAAAACACTTAGCAACCAGTTGTATAAGATGACCAAAAAATCCGTAAAGATATAGATTTAAAGAACATAAGTGAGCCACTTATGTTCCCTGAAAATAGTAAAATTATGATAGCAATCAATAACCAATGACTAGAAAATGCCCAAATGGTTGTGAACCAAGCAAGTCACTTTTATTTAATATGAGATTAGATATTGTAAAGATGTCAATTATTCCCAAATTAACATTTAATCAATACAATCGCAGTCAAAATTCTAGCAGGTTGTGTGTATATGTATGTGTATATGTATAAAACATGATAAGCTAATGTTAAAATTCAGATGGAAATGCCAAGACCAAAAATATTAAAGAAGTCTTGAAGAAAAACAAAGTTGGATAAGTTTGTACAACTACTTATCAAAATTACAGTAATAATGCTGTTTAATATTGCCTCAGCATAGACAGACTTATCAATGGGACAGAATAGAGAATCTACAAAGAGACACAAACATGTCCAATTCCTTTTATGTAAACGTTAATTGCAGGGCCAATTATGTATTCATATAAAAAATAAATCTCGATCTTCTCACATATATAGAAAAATCAATTCCAGTTGGATTCTCAGACAAAATATAAAGGTAGCACAATAGAGCTTCTAAAAGACAACAAAAGACAATTTCTTCATGACCTTGGGGAAGGCAAAATTTCTTACGTAGGATATAAAAAGTAGTAAGCATAAAAAAGATTAGTAAATTGAGTCTTACTAAAGTTCAAAACTTTTTATTATCAAAAGATACCAATTTGAGTTTATGACACCAAATCAAGCCACATTGTAGGGGAATATATTTGCAATACATTTATTTGAAAAATGAATTGTATCAGAATATATAATGAAAAGACAAATAACCCAGTCATTTTATGAAAGAGGATGTCTAAAGGCCAATAAACATCTGAAAAGATTCTTGACACCATTTGTATTAAGGGAACGGAAATTAAAATCACAAATTAATCCCGTTCCCTACCCCTTAAGAGGTTAAAATAGAAAAACAAAACAAAACAAAACAAAAACAAAAACAAAAAACAAGGAAGGGAAAGAAAGAAAATATTGCAATACCAAGTATTGAGAGAATATGGTATAAGAGAAATTCTTAGACAATAAAAATATTATATGATAATATATTAAGTCTGACATATGCATTACCTATGACCCAGCAATTTCACTCCCAATAAAATACGTACATTTATAAAACTGTACACAGCAGCATTATTTCTAATAATAAACAACTACAATAAAAAAATTGATATAACACAAATGTTTGTCAACAGGAGGTTGGATAAATAAATAGTAGTATATTTATACAATGAAATTTTAGATAGTATTGAAAATGAACAAACTACAGCTGCATCAACTACATAGATAAATTGCACAAATATAAAACTAAGCAAAAATATTCAGACACATCGGAGTTACCTTGGAAAGAAGGTGACTCTGACAAGGCATTAGGGAAGCTTCTGGTATATTGATAATATGCCATTTCTTCATCTACGTGGCGGTTGCATGGATGTGTCACTTTATAAAACTGTCTTGCATTGTACACTTAAAATGTATGCATTTTTCTATGTATGTTATAATGTAATAATTAAAACTTAAAAAGAACAGAGAATAATAGAAATGTAGAAACACTTTTGCTATAGTTAATAAAGTCATCTGGGTGAGAACACCAACACTGACTTTACATGATGATGAGTAAAACAAATTGATGGAAATTTAGGAAAATATAGTGGATCAACTTTTGTAAGGTACCAGCTAAAATACAATTCCATGCTAAACTCTTATTGAATATCCTGGAATTGAGTAATGTATTGTGGCGGATAAAAAATGTCTCATAATCTGAACAATTTTTTTAAATCTAGTAAAGATCCAAAGTATATATAAGCAAAAGAGAATAGTCCTAATGATTTTGCAAGAAAGACAAACTTAGAAGAGACCGTAATATACAGACACAACGAAAATAGAGTAATCAATATTGGAGAAATAAGGACAGAATTCATAGGATACTGAATGGAGCTTTGGCAGCAAAATATCACAGGGTTATCATTTTTGGTTTGACCAGTGAGATTTACATCTGGCCACAGGAATCCCTTGGAGAATATTAGTTTGTCTGATGGTCTATAATAGGGAAGTTCCATTCTGTATTATTTCTTGTGAATTTTAATAGCATATACAGTAGATAAATTAAGCCACTCTTTAAAAAAAATAATAAGATTCACAATTTACTTTCCTTGAACTCAGTGTTGAAGGATTTGGGCTGAGTGGCATAAGTGGTGGCTGAAGAAAATGGGTCTTGCCATCCTGGTCACTGTGTAACATCACTCTAATCTTCCCCAGGCTCTACAGAATGGCACTGAGAGTTCATTCATGGCAAGAAAGACCAGAAACTCAAGCTTAAAAAGACCCTTACGGCAGATTCAAAGATCAGGGGTTGTTTTTATTTATTTATTTCAAACTGCATTATGTAAAAGAGTTAATTTCCCTTGAACTTTTAAGCACCAGATGGGCCTGCACCTTCCCAGGACTCTCCTTCTTTAAAAGCACAATTGTTGTTCAGTTTCTCTCAGGTGCAGATTCATTAACTCTTGACTGGTTCTCCTTGTTTACCGACTACTTGTGGAAAAAGCCATTTACCCTGGCAAATGTCAAAGTTAGTGCAAACTGTCCTTGTCATCAGTCACTCTGGCAGAAGGTCAGGGATAAGCTTTCCTCAAATGGGCAGCGTCAAACAAAGCAGAGCTGGACTTAACTCACCAAAAGGAAGAAAGGAGGCCTGCTCTGAGTTGATAAACATTCCTGTGAGCTTTCAGGACAAAAGATTAACTCCTCTTTTGCCACATCAAGAACTGCTCACTGGAAGATGCCTTAGAATATCTGGATGTTTTAGAGCATATGAGATAGGATTATAAAATAATGAATAACTATATTTATCCATATCTATCCCTATATCCATCTGCATATCTATCATCTCGTGTTTTAAAACAAGTATTGTAACTTTCAAAGTCTCCAATTTGGAAGTATACCCCATTATTCTAGCCTTTCTCTAGCTGATCTTTTTTTTCTTTTTTTTAAAATAATTTCTCCTCTTAGTTTACTTTCATAGGCAAGTTGTAAACCACATATGAAGAGCTGCTGCCACAGTCTTAAATGGCCATCTTAATTTATTTTCATAGAATAATTAAATTCTGGAGTTGGATGGAAACTCAAGACCAACCTAGTCCAATCAAATAAAGCCCTGGCAGCAATTTTGGCAGTTGTCATCCAGCCTCAGTTTGGTCATTCCTGCTGACGAAAACACTCCTGCCTCACAGAAAAGTTGTTCTGAAGTGGAAAATGTTTTATCGTTACAAGGAAAATTCTGCTTTATATTTAGCTAAAATCCATCTCTGTGGAAATTTAGCCCATTGGTTCAAGTTTTGCCCTCCAGTAGGAGAAAGAGGGCCAGTCCTTCCTCAATTCAACAGCTCTCTAAGTATTTGGAAGAGTTCTCATGCAATGTGGAGGAATTTTCTTCTCTGGGTTTACCATTCTACTTCTTTCATTAAATGACTGCCAGTCAAGGTATTTTTTTTGTTTGGGCTCCTTTGAATGACCAATATGTTCTTCAAATGTGAGATCCAGAAATATAAACTATACTTAAGATGTTGGATCATGAACTTCATATATATTTATGCATGTCATGTATTTTTTAGATAATATATACACACAATTTTCCAATATATCGATTCCCATATTAATTCATTGAAGAATCACTTAATACCAAAAAGACTTTAAGCTACATGCAGGCAGGTTTGCTTTTGTACTTCTGTATTTCGATCCCAAATCATACACAGGTATGTTTTTAGTCACTGTATCAAGTTTTTAACTTTAGTCTTTGCTACCCACACTCAGCCACCTGTTATAGCGGCATATGAAAGACCATATTATCCTTATAGGAAAATCCTGGAGACCCTGTGAGTATACTATTCTCTTTTTGCTATACTTGCCTTTACTATTTTTTCCTTAGGGTTTGGCTGGGCAATTTTGTTTCTCTTTTCCAAAGTTATCTTCAGAGGTCTTGTTCAAATCACTAACATATCATCTTTGACCCAATTTTAATGACCTAAATACCTCCAGCAAAACAAGTCCTGCTCTTTGACATGCATCATCACTTATCTCATCAAATTCAGCTGATTTTTACCCATGAGTACCTATATCCCACATGGAATAAAAAAGGGACATCTTTGAGGTACTTCTTATATCTTCTCCATTTTCTTTCTTCTGTATATGATCCTGATTTTGCTTTCTTGTGGTTTTTCCAAAACTTTTTCTTGACTAGATTTTCCTCCATTCTCTCTAGAGTTCCTCCACATCGTGTAATTATCTGATTTATTAAAAAGTTTTCTTTCTCTACCTCTGCCTCATTTACCTTCTCGGGTAAGGAGACAAACTACTATTTATAGCTCATGTAAGAGTAGAGTACTTGGGGGTTGGGGGAGGGAATTAACCTAGAGCACCATGGAATATAAGGATGATTCCTGCAATGCTCACACTTTTTGGATGGCAAGATGAACTCACTTTGTGTGGCTTATCCTAGAAACTGTCTCATAAATTGTCATGACAGATTGTCTGCTTGTCTTGTGTATCCCCTCTTGACTTCATTTTTGTTTAAACCATCCTGGGGACTCCATCCTCCAACCACAATCTTTCTTTCTCAGTCTCCCACGGTCTTAGCAATTGACACCAACTTATACTACTAGATACCAGTCTCATCTTTTTAAAACAAATATCTAAACATAACAAGAACTTTAGAAAGTTTTCCTCTTGAGGTTTCTCATCCTTTGTTGAAAGACTCCTGTTTTCCTACCTGCAGTAACCCATCCCCTGCTCCCACAGCCACTACGCACTCATTCAGACATTTAACAAATTATACCTAGGAACATGTGGTAACTTTCTAACTCGTTAACCTGTCTCTAGATTCGAATCCCCACATCTAACCTATATGCAAGCACAAAATGCACTTTTGTATTTATTTCCCGACTCAAAATCTCTGTATTTTTCCAATGTGCACCAAATAGTCTTATCTCTGTAGCTAGACTTTCCTAGTTGTAAAACAGTTGTAAGAACAAAAATTGCTCATGTTTGAAAAAATATAGGTAATATTAAATAAACACATTTCAAGCTACATGGAGATCTTTTATAATTATTATTCTTTTCCTTAAAAAGAGTCTCTCATTACTCAAGTTGAACAAGAATAATCCATTTAGAACTGTATAGATCATCGTAAACCCCACATAAAGGTCTGTCCATTCAGAGTATTTCAGAAAAATGCATATAAATACTGGACTTGTCAGGCAGTACCAGTACCAAGAAGTGAACAGTTCTAAATAAAATTTGCTATTACCTTATTTCTAGTGTACCTGTGTTGCTGCAAGCTTCACCAGGCCCCTTGGCGCTTTGTGCTGAGTGTCCCAAATGTTCCTCCTTATCTCCTCTCCCACTGTTGATGGCATAATCTGCACAGGTCATGAAGGGAGAGGCTCACTTGGAGGCTGCACCTGCTAAAATGGGGAAAATCAATTTTCATCATCCAAAAATACAGAACTGCTGGCACACAAACTAGTTGCTCAAAATCCCTAGGGTCCAGAAGGGGAGTCCCACTAAGAATGATACATGCGTGGAACAGAAGTCAAAATACTCTCTTCCTGTAGCCAGAAGGAGGGACGTGGGGAATGAAGAGGTGGAGGATGGAATGTTCCTGTGCAGGTCTCCAATTCCACAATAAATATCAGATGGAATATACAGTCATTTTTGCATCAAAATATTAGGTGGGGATATTTCCGAGAGTAATCTATAAATCTTGATATTTTATATGTTTTCAAATGCTAAATTCAGCTGAAAGGTATAGCCTAGTGTGATTCATGTTTTACAATGTTACTACAACTCTTCATTACTTTTATTACTACTTCCTCCTATTAGACTCTTTTCTTATAATTAATTAATTTCAGGTTGGAATTTCATCATTTGATACTAGAGAAGATTTGTTGGGAAATGCTAAAGTATAAATTTGCATTCTTGGAAAATAAATCTTATAGAGGGGCGATAAAACCACGAACTTTCATACAAGTGAGTGTTATAGCATATTTGTAATTCATATTTTAATTATACAAATAATGCACAAAAATTTGTTTTATAAGTTGAAACGATATGTACCTAGACAGACTAAAAGAGTAAATTCTTACTTCACATATCCCCAACCTCATTCCTCTCCATAAAAATAATCACTGTACTTGTTATCATTTAAGTGTGTCTTCCTGACTTTGTACTATTTGTTTACAGGAAATACATATTCACATATATGTTTAATATATAAATAAATGGTTGATTTTGAATAAACAGGATAGTACTCAATACTGTTTTACAACTTAGGTTTTTCCCTTAATAATTCTTTTTTTTTGATTCAGCAATTTATTTTTTTTTTAAAAGTTCCTTTGCTGTCAAGTACAGGCAGTGTTTAGGGTTTTAGTTTCTCAAGATGGTTTTACTGTAAAGGAAAATGCAAACGACTATGGGATATAGGGAATCTATTGATCTTTAGAATTTATAGGACCAGAATTTCTTTTGCCTTTTCAAATAATACAATTGTTTTAACCACATTTTTTTTGTTTTGTTTTGTTTTGTTTTGCAAATTCCAAATTGGGGCATTTTTTTTCTGATGGTAAATTTAAAAACCTGTTGTCAGCAATTCAGAAAAAACTTTGAAATGTCCCCCAAAAGCATGGCATCAAAACACTATACATTAAAAGGGTTTTAGCTCTTGTTTCTAACATCAGCCTAACATCGAACATCTAACAAGAGGCCCAAGTGGCATTGAGCAAGTCACTGAACCACATACCACCTCAGACTGACACAAGAGAAAATGGGCTTCTGTACAGATCATCCAGCCTAGTGTTGACATTCTACTTTCTATAGTATGCTATTTGTAGGACCACCAAAGTTTAACAGCTTCTTTTTCTCTGACCATAAGAAATCTAATCATTCAACATATTTTATCAAAGCATCTTTAATCCAGTTTCTTATCTGTTTACTCCCATCGAAGTAAACATATCTTTCTATTTCGGTATTTATAAATCCACCTTATTCTTTTTAGATGTCTGAAGTTTTCCATAATGTGGATGTACTTAATTACCATAAATATTTGATTATTGAAATTTATTAGAATCTTTATCCCGATTGTTTTTCTGTTACCAAAAAAAAAAAAATGCCACAATGAACATCCTTTTACCTGTTTCTTTATGTGCTTTGCAGGCATTGCTCACAAGTAAATACTGAGAAGTAGAATTTCTAGGTCAAAGTCTATGGGAATTTTAATAGAAACTGACAAATTGCTCTCTAAAAAGACTATTAACGTTTACATTACTACCAATAGTGTATAATGGTTAACATTTCCCTACACATGCTCAAATTAAATACTCCATTATATTTGCTCTAAAAAAATTTATTTTTATGTATTAAAATGATATGTTTTGATATATTGCATTTTCTTCTAACTTTTCAAGGCTAGTATAAAGAAACATAATTAATTTTTAATTTTTGCTGCACCCACTTATTAATTATAATATGTCTGTCATAGGGTTCTTTCAGATTTTTATGATTATAATGATATCATCTTTACTTTTTATAGTTGTCAGTTTTGCTATAGAGGTTATACACAATCACATAAATTGCACTGGAATTGTTCCCTAATTTTTTTTTTGTTTTCTGAAAAAAGTAAGTGCATGATCATCGTGATCATCTCCTTAAATAACTGGTAAATTCTCTTGTGAAGCCATCTGTGTATTTTGCTTTCTGTAGAAGACTTTTAATAAGTAAGTCATTTTTTAAAGTTATGTACATTTATATTTTCTATTTCTTTTTATTCTCCTGTTTGTAAGAATTTTCCTCAAAAAATGATTCATTTAATGTTATATTTTCAAAAGACTAAATTATTCATAATATAAGCATAATATTATTTGTAAGACCTGTAGCAGTACCCTTTTTACATTCTTGATTTTGATTATTTTCTCTCTCTGTTTTATTAAAAAATTGAAGTTTATCAATTTCAAAAAACATTTCAAAGAATTATCATTTGGCTTTATTTCATGTTTGTTTTCTATTTATTTTCTTTATATTTTACATCTGCTATATTTATAATTTTCTTTTTTCTACTTTCTTTGAGTTTCACACTGTTCCTTTTTGCCTTAATTTCTGTAGATGGATGCTCAGGTTATTTTTAATTTTTTTCTTCTTATATATGCACCTAAGTCTATAACTATCACACTAAATTTCATTAGCTGCAATCTGTAAATTGTAATTTCATTATCACTCATACATTTTTAAATTTCCTCAGCAATTTCTTTTTTGACTCAAAATCTATTAAAAGTATAATTTTTAATTTCCAACATATGGAAATTTACTAGTTGTTTTTGTTTTTTGCTTAATTTGCTCTGTGGTCAGAGAACATACTTAGCATGACTACGATCTTTTCAAATTTGCTTAGACTTTTTATGTGAGTCAACAGATAATGTATTTTGGTTAATGTTCCACATGCACTTCATTTGAATTTATATTCTACAGTATTCTATATGCAGTATTCTATATCTATATCAGTCACATCATGTTCATTACTGTGTTGTTTAAATATATACTATGGTTTATCTTATTGTTTATTCTCTGCTTGGAGAAGTGTGTTAAAATGTTCCACAATCACTACAGATTTATCAGGACTTCTTAGTAGTAGTCAGTTATTTTTGTTTTATATATTTGAGATGATGTTTTAGGTGAATATAGAAATTTGGGGTTATTACTTCCTAATAAATTGAATATTTTGCTATTGTGAAGTACCCTTCTTACTCTCTACTAATAATTTTTGCCTTGAAGTATTTGCCTGATATAATATAGTTATACAACCTGCCTTTTGGTTAATGTTTGTATGGCATGCATTTTCCATCCTTTTAATTTCTCCCTTTTGCTGTTCTTACATTTAAAGTCTCTTTTAATTTGCATTTAGGTAGATTTTAGTTTTTACTTAGACTGATACTTTTGTCTTCTTTTAGAGCATTTACTCTGTTTATATTTAAAGTAATACCTAATGTAATTTGTTTTCAAATATAAAATCTTACTATTTGCTATAAGTGTGTCCCGCTCTTTTGAATTTTTTTTTCATTTTTACCTAATTTTGGGTTAATAACCATTTTAAAAGGCTATTTCATTTCTTCCCTCTATTTTACCTTGACATAATTTACTTTCAATATTTATTTTTAGTGATTATACTGATTATACTATGGATTAGAGCATAAATTCTTGACATATTCACTAAAAGTGTCCCCGAATGCTGGCTTCATCTCTCTGTATTTCTTACTTCTCTTATGCTTTGGTTTGATGAGTTCTTTCAGTGTTTGCTAGTCTACAAGTATATTAAAAAATATTTCATCTACATTTTCAGGCTGATTTTTTCCCAGCAGGATAGTTGATTCACACTACCTAATCATCATTACCAGGATTGGAAATCCAGAGTTGACTGACTTTCAATGTCCTTCTATTATTAATTTAGTCGAGTTTTCACTTAACCTTAAATCTATCTATATATCTCTATATATAACATATTGCATATATGTAATTTTTATATATGTATTACATATATCTCAAAATAAAATTTGTATACAAATATATATTTAAAACATATTTATTAATGTATTTATATCTCTTTCATTAAGTATCCATGTAAATATAATTTATAAGTTTTGCCTTAAATGTGCTCATGGTTTTCTTGTTGTATTTAAATATCTTTCACATCTGTAATTCCATCTCCTTTCATAAATCAAATGTTTTGCACTCTTTTCTTAATCATACCTGCAAATTATAATATACAGATTATATAGATATACATATGTATTTTCAAAGAAACAGTTATTAATCTCATTGATAAACTACTTTAAAATTTTTCATGCTATCCACGTGTGGTTTTGGTATCGGGCTAAGATCAGTTTCATAAAATGAGTTGAGAAATGTTTTCTCCTCTTTCACTTCCCAGAAGTGAAAGAACTTGTGTAGAACTTGTGCTAATTCTTCTTTAAAGTTTTAGTAGACTCCTTCATTTGGGCCTGGAGAATCTCTTTCCAGAAGATTTTAATTTACAAATTCAATTTTATAAATAGTTATAAGACTATTCAAATTATCTGTTGCATGTTGAGTGGGTTGTAGTAGTTTGCATTTTTTAAGAAACTGATTATCTAAGTTCATATAAGTTGTCAAACTTACATAGAGAGAGCTATTCATATTATCCCTTTATTATTATCTTAAAATCTGCAGAGTGTACTATGAGATATCTTGCTTCATTCTTAATATTGGTAAATTACATCTTCATTCTTTTTTCTTTGTCAGTATTGTTAAAAGATTGTCAATTTTATTGATCTTTTCCAAGAATCCAAGCTCTTTGTTTATTGATTTTGTCCATTGTTTTATATTTTCAATTTATCTGATCTGTTCTTCATTAATTTCTTTCAGTCTTTCCTTTAATTTATTTTATTCTTTTTTCTACTTTCTTGAGGCAGAAGCTTAGATTATTGATTTGAGACTTTCCCTTTTTTCTAACATAATTGTTTACTGCTATAAACTTCCCTCAGCACACTTCAGTACTACTTCATCTGTGTATCACAAATTTTGATATGTTGTTTTTATTTTTATTCAGTTCAATGCAATTCTTTAATACCCCTTGAGGTTTCCTCTTTAACCCCTGAATAATTTAGAAGTGTGTTGTGCAGTTTCCAAGTAGTTCGGCGATTAGCCCATTATGATTCTGCGATTGATTACTCATTTTATTACACTCATTTAATTAATATTATTACACTGTGGTCAAAGAACACAATTTGTATTATTTCAGTTCTTTTAAATGTGTTAAGGTTTGTTTTATGGCCCAGGATACAGTCTATCACAGTTTATGTCCATAAGCACTTGAAAAGAAAGTGTTTTGGGTGAAATGTTCTATAAATATTAAATCAATCCTGTGTGAGATCATTTATAACTTACTGATTTCTCTGTCTCTTTGTTTTATCAATGGCTGAAAGAGGAATGTTGGAATTTACAACTATAATTATGAGTTTGTCTACTTTTCCTTTCAGTTCATCAATTTTTGCTTCACATATTATCAGCTCTGTTTTCTGGTGCATACACACTTACGATTAATACATCTTCTTGGTGTACTAATTAATTAAACAGTATGTAATGTCTCTGATAACTGCTTTTGTTCTGAAGTCTACTTTATATAATATTAATATTATTATGAGTTCCACGACTGCTTTCTTTTAAATTAATATTTGCATATGTGTTTTCTACCCTTTTACTTTCAATATACCTATATCATCATATTTTTAAGTTAATTTTTTTTGGACAACATATTACTAGGTCATTTTTTAAATCCACCCCAGCAATCTTTATCTTTTAAGTAGTATATTTAAGTCCTTCTATATTTAATGTAATTATTGATATGTTAGGGCTTTAGTCTGACTCATTTTTCTTTTTATATTGGTTGCCTCTGTTTTTGTTTCACTGATTTCTTTTTTCTGTCTTTTTGTAGAATGGTTACACAGTTTTATAAGTCTATTTTGATTTATGTACAGTGGTTTTGAGGTTATATCTCTATATTTTTTAGTGATGGTCCTAAGTATTACATTATATATACACACTTTATCATAGTCTACTGTTGTCATCATTTTACCCGTTTCAGTAAAATGTAGAAAAATTACCACCCTTTATATCTTTTCACCTTCCAACATTATATAATTGTTTTAAATGTTTCCTCTACATACATTGAGAACCACATTAGGCAAAGAGGAGAAGACATGACTAAAATCTACTCAGTGGAAATTCTCTTTGTTTTTCTTACATGAGAATATCTTGATTTCCCTTCATTCTAGAATTAAAACAGAATTCTGGGGTAACATCAACAAGAACAGCAGAGTAAGAACCTCTAAAACTTCACTTTCTATAAAAACTGTAAGAGCACTGGCAAAAATAATCAAATAAATATTTTCAGAATTTTAGAAATTGATCAAAGCCTTGCAACAATCTAAGAAGTGTACTTAGTAGATAAGCTTTAAGTAACCTATTTAAAATATGTTCACAGAACTAAAGAAAACCATGTCTAAAGAATAAAACAAAAATATAAGAATAAGGTCTAAGGTCTCATTAGAGAATATAAATTAAATAAGAGAAATTATAAAAAAACAACTAACATCTACACAAAAGTCTGCACACGGATGTTTACAGAAGCTTTATTCATAATTTCCAAAACTTGGAAGCAATCAAGATGTTTGTTAATGGGTAAGTAGATAAACTGTGGTATATCCAGACAATAGAATATTACTCAGTACTAAAAAGAAATGCACCATCAAGCCATGAAAAGACATGGAGGAACCTGAAATGCATATTACTAAGTGAAAGAAGCCAATCTTAAAAGGTTACATACTCTGTGATTCCAACTATACGACATTCTAGAAAAGGTGAAACAATGAAGATAACAAAAGAGGTTATGGGGGTATTATTGGTGAATAGGTAGAGCATGGAGAATTGATAAGGCAGTGAAAATACTCCATATGATACTATAAGGATGGATAGATGTCATTATCCATTTATCCAAATCCACAGAATGTACAATGCCGAGTGTAACTTAAGATAAACTATGAACTACAGGTGATTACGATGTGTCAGTGCAGGTTCATCAGTGGTAACAAATATACCCCTCCGGTGGAGGATGTTGTTACTGAAGGAGGCTATGCATGTGGGGAGGGGAGGGCATAAATGGGAAATCTCTGCACTTTCTCAATTTTGCTGTGAACCTAAATAAAACTGCTCTAAAAACCAAATAGAAATTCTTGAGCTGAAATCTCTCTTGTTAAAATATATATATATATATATATATATATATAAATTCAGAGTTAGGCAATCTAGTACTGGTTTATTACTCATGATTTTATCTGTCGTGGCCTAGAATCCCTGGAAAAAGTCTGAGGCAAAGGCTAATACATAAGTAGTTTATTTGTGGGCAGGAGTGGAGTACAGAGGAAGCATACATGAGGAGACAGGAGTGCCAATGCAAGGTTGCTTTATTATACCACCACTATGGATGACCTGTTGGAGTGTTCCATGAGCTGTCAGAGAAGCTTAGTGAAATATATCTCCAGACTTTATGACAGAAAAAAATAGGAAAGTATGGATCCATTATCCCCCATTCTCCATTAATAAGGGTACTTAGTAGTCCCAAGATATGTTAACTCTCCTTATACGGCATCACTAACATTTCTGGGTTAGTACTTCCTTGAGGGTGGAGGAAGCTCCTACTAGAGTCCCATGTGAAGGCAAGTGATTAGAGATTGTATGGACCAGATAGAGAGAGGTACCTGAGTGAAGGTGGTCACCTAGCAATGGCTGGAATAATAGGTGTGCACAAGAGGTGTTCAACACAGCATCGGTATCTCAGATTCCTTCCATCTTTATTTTTTTCCTCCACCCTTAGCATGCAGATTCAATTCTCTATAGCTCCTTGTGGTCAGAAAGTCTAATCATATTAGAAAAACTGTAGGTTGATAGAAAGACGAAAGAGAAAGGAGGGCTGGGCCATACAGTTATTTAGCTGGGGACATTGCCACACCCAGCAATGCAGGGGACATGTTGATAAGGGGAGAATAATGAGAAGAATGGGAACCAGAATCTGTTACAATTCTTAAAGGAAAAGTGAAGTGGGGACAGGGCATCTTTGCGTCTTTGGCCTTTTAGAACATTAAAATGTTTATCTTGGTCATATTTGTCCAAAGTCATTTTATTTTTTACTCCCAATTCTTCTATTTCCTCTTTATGGTTGCAGACCCTCAAATTCTTTTATCTAAGAATACCTCCAATTAATTATTCCATCTTAGATGACTTTTCATTTTTACCAAAAATAAAACATTAGTGGGTATGAAACTCCGAAGATAGAAAATCAGTCATCCATCAATGTTTGAGCAGAGAAGAGATGAAGAGAGAATAGAGGGCATGATTTGACACTGGGTACTGTATTGTATATTCTCTCTATGCTAAGACTAGAGCTGCATTTTAATAGTATGAAATGCTCTTAGATCATCCTAAACACTGTTTTTGATTCCGTTCACCTCTGCATAAAATATTTCCAAATCTTTGTCAGCTACTAAGAAGAGGCCAGCTACACTCATTTGGATCCCAATCTTGGTATTTTTTCTTTACAAAATATATGCAAACAAGTAAAAACTAAACATATATATTTCTTGTACTCTCAGTAGGTACAGAGCAGGCTATTAGCCCTTTCCTTCCCACTTCCTCTGCTCTAAATCGTCCTGTGTGCTAACTGAAAATGGAGACAAAGGACAGGCAGTATACAAAAGAGAAGAATCAAGAGGCCTGAAGAAAGACACACGGACCCCTCCTCTTACAAATCAGGAATGTTCAGCATCTACTACAAGACTGTTGACCACTATGGTTCCTCTTTCAATCTTATTCAAGTGACATTCATTTTAATAACAAGTTAAACTCATTATGCGAATTGCACAATTCTATTAGAATATTGTTATCCCATGTAAATGTTATTAGTTCCACAAATGAACTACTCTATGTGAAACTGCTTAGAAAACTATAAAGCGCTTTACAAATGGAAGAAAAATTATAATGTCCAAGAGAGAAAGCATTATACTAAACTGGAATCATAAAATGCTGAAGTACCCACTGATGCAGCTCCAATTCAAAACTTCACCTTTGTGTGTGTGTGTGTGTGTGTGTGTGTGTGTGTGTGTGAGAGAGAGAGAGAGAGAGAGAGAAAAAGTAAAGGGAAGCAAGGTATTTTCTTCATAAATCCCATTTTTATGATTAATGTTCTTCTACAACATGTAATTTTCTTTCTTTGATTTGTTTTCTCATCTTACCCAACATATTTTATATCCCTTCTGTCTTCTTAGAGAAGTGCCACTTTGTTGAGGGGGGTAAGGCTTTGCAAGAAGTTTTTAAATATGCTGTTAATGAATGAATAGACAACTAATTACTTGCTAAATGTATGAACACAAATCTAGGTCTGATATTTCTTCAGAATTAATTTGGGAAATATGTGCAACATCCTTATTTATTTTTACAGGGGGCAAGATACATGAATTTCCATTTGTATATAGAAAGTCTTTTCCCTTTTTTACACAAACCTGGCTATAAGAAAGAAACCGCATTGCCAGGTTTATCTTACTTTTCAAACTATATTATAAAAAAATTAATTTTAAAATTATGATACTTGCACATTATTTTCATTCTTTTTCACTTGTTATCTCTTCTCTCCCTCCCTCCCCCTCTCTCTCTTTCTCTCTCACACACACACATTAAATGTAGTCTCTGTACATAGATAGTAATATTATACATGAACTACACCAAGTGAATAAACACACAGCTTCCATTCAATGGATCATAATAATAATCATTCCCCAGTCCTAGTTTATTTCTAAAAATGCTTTTATTTCTGTTTCCCCAAACCTCTTTTCTTCCTATTAAATAAAGGGGCCTACCAGATTATTATTCTCTCAGTATAGAGACTGGATTTCCACTTTAGTTCAAACAAGAGCTCCGGTATAAACTGCCTTTTAATAGCAATGACAATTTTAAGTGTCCACCCATTTCCTCTGATGGAAATTGGCCAGCAGTAGGGTTCAATTAGCATTCACATTTGCAGACAAGTATTATATTTTCCCAGATATATATTTTTTAAAACTTAGTTCTCGGATGATAGCACTGCCAAAAGTACAACCAACTTCTAGATCAGACAAGATCAGAAAAAAAATATTCCTTAACCTGGCACAGAAGCCCTTGCCTCTCCCAAAGACTTCTTCTTTGCAGAGATGATCTGTGAACTCAGCATCAGTGCTTCTGTTAGGCAGAATTCTCAGCTCATACTAGTACAATATCTTTTACCTGTTTGTTAGATCAATCATAACTACATGATCTTAATCTCCTCAACTTTTATACTGTATATATTCATGTATGTGTTTTACTTGGGTTCATCTTCCCTGAATTATACATATTCTCTAAGATTTAGGGGGAAAAATTGTAACTCAAACACCATTCTTCAACGGGGCTCATTTCCTTAGTGATACCTAGATTAGTCCATGTTAGGAACTGAATTGTGTCCTCTCAAAATTCTTACAGTAGAACCCTAATCCCCAATGTGACTATTTGGAGATACGGCATTTGAGGAGGTAATTAAGGTTAATGAGGTTATAAGGGTGAGACTTGAATCCATTATGATTGTTGTTCTTATAATAAGACACAGACAATAGGGTGTGTGCACATCGTGGAAAGATCTTGAGAAGACGCAGTGATATGGAGGCCATTTGTAAGCCAAGAAGAGAGGCCTAAAGAGAAACCAACCCTGTTGGCACCTTGATCTTGATCCAGCCTCCGGAACTGTGAGAGAATAAATTGCTGCTGTTTCAGCCACCTAGTCTGTGGTGTTTTGTTATGGCAGCCTTAGCAGACTAATATTGTCTGTTTCAAAATTGTGTAAGTAAGTTGCAGGTTGTAAAAAGACCCACCAAGATCTTCGCTATCATTAGGAATATAAAGACACTTTTATCTAATTACTCCCCTAATCTGCCTCTATATTATGATTCTTAATTTGTTCGTCCAAATTCCCTTCTCTCCCTGTCTGGTAACAGAGGCCAGCTGCCTGGTCATGGAAGTTACATGGAATCCAGAATAAGCCAATTACAGCACCCTTCACTTTGGCTGGTGATCATTCTGGGAAAAAGCACATGACCCACAATAAACAAATCAGAACGCTTCTCTGTTTTATATTTTTCTATAACTAAACTAAAAAACAGAAACTTTTTTTCAAATGGTCCCAAGGTTGTGAAGAAGCAAGCTTATAATACGGAGAAAGCCTGTCCATGGTAGGAAACGATAAACCCAATAAGCAGAAAAAGAAACACACATAAGAAATAGAGGGAAGGGAGGAGAGAGAGATGCTAGCACTGAAATCTCAGGTTAAAGCATCACTGAGATTACCTTTCCCTTCATACTTCTTATTTATGAAGACAAATACGCTCTTATGACTAAGTTACATTAAGTTGTTCCTTGGTCTTTCTAGTTCAGGATTATAAAGAATATGAAAATTATTCCTCATCTTTTTTCTCCATTTTTGATCTACTTTCAGCCCCCCTTCTCCCTTCCATTTGCTAATTCATCACTCTTTGGGGGCTTGGCAAGGAAAATAGCAGGAATAAAATGGTGAAAATCAAAGAGAATAAAATAAAAAGGGAAAAAAGCAGGAAACCAAATGATATTTCCACTTATAGTTTCAGATCTGAAGTCATTTAAGTCTATTCAGAATAGGAAATGATAATTAAAAATCAAAGAACTAGACATCATGACTATTCAGCCGATTCATAGTTTCTGAGTTCAAGCTCTATAGATATTTCTTCAGGGTCTCCCTCCATAGTGTTTTAACCTAAGAGATTTATTAATATTTCTGTTTTAGCATCCACCCTGTATTCAACTAGTTCTCAGTATCTACATCTGCTGAGGGCTCCACAGGCATCCATAGAGGTACCCTATTTGTCTCAAGCAGCCCCTACCCATCAAATCCTTATCTCCATCCTTCCTATTCATCCCCTTGCACTATCATGTCTTGAAACTGTCTTTTTATATTCTTTATTCTCACCCAATTAAATATATATCACTTTTGTAGCCAATTCCCTTAGGGGTCCACTCAGTAACCAGTTAGTACTAATTTGGTCAAGTACAGCTAAGATGTTACTGGTTGATAATGGATTAATAATTTATTCTTCCAGAGAACATTTACATTTTCATGGTGGCCTTAAGCAAAAGGTGTTAACCACATGAAGATTTCTGGTGTACGAGAAATACAATGAATATGTGAGAAATGGTAGTGTTTTAGCACCACTCAATTCACATCGTGTGCACGCTGGCATGACTGCTTATCGGTCAGTCCTGCCTTTTAGGGTGATTCAATATCTACCACCAAAGAGCTTTCTTTTCTGCAGGAACCATTTGCCTTCCTCTCTCCTGAATGGCCTTCACATGGCTGATACAGTTCCTCACCTCCCTCTGCTCTGTTATTGCCTTTACCAGTGTCTACAGTTTTATTAACTCGGTAAATTTAGATTCTCTTAAAGAGCACATCAAAAGTTCAAATCATGCCACATGTCCCAAGATACAGTTCTTGAAACTGAAATGGTGACTCCAAAGTTATTTCAGTTAAGAACTAGCAAATCTCATTAGAATGTTCCTGGTTTCATTGGCTTTAATCGAATAGTTTTCCTAGAATCTATGGTTTACTGGGACCAACGTGAAACAGTAGGCACAGGGCTCACAAGAATGCAATATGGGCAATTACATTAAAATTTTGGTGCTGTAATTTAAGAAGAGCCTGGAAAAATAAAAGGAAGGTGCTGGAAAGAGATAAGAAAACCATGCTCCATGAGCATTAGAGGAACTACAGTGAAGAGAGAGGATAGAGACACAAAGCTGTTCTCAAGTTATGGAGCCACATTGTATAGAAGGGAGAGTAAAGTTATTCTGAATTGCTTCACGGGACAAAAGTAAGGTCAGTGATGAGCTACACAACTTCTAGGACTCCTTAAACACTGTGATTCCACCGTTCTGTAAAACCGTCAGCACAGGATTAGCTGGTTGACCCACCCAGGCAGGTTTTCGTGTGGGTTCTGGGAACAGCGAGAGGAGGTGAAAAACAGCACAGAAGAGTCAGAAGCAGCAGCACTGAAAACCTGTCACCTGTTGGCAGTATTAGTCTTTTGATTGGCTTTAGGCTGTTGGCTACTCACCTGCCCATCTATTCTCTAAATGAAGTACTCCAGCAATTGAGTTCAGTTCAACAGGCAAGGACGCTGTGCTGCTATAAATCATTGGTCTCTTCCTCCCTGAGCCCTTCAGTGGAAGGAGTAATTGGTTAATTGCCAGAGTTGTTAACAAGAATTAAGAATTCAAGGGAATTGGCAAGGAATGCAGATCTGTTGCAATATGGTTAGAACAAATGTGTTTGTAAAGGGGCAGAAATGTAGAAATATGTACAACTAGTCAAAAGAAATGGGTCTTAAAGTCCTTTATAAAAATGCCTGAGACTTATTGGGTCAGTGTTCCTTTCTTTAAGGGACTAGCGTTCTTAAAAAAAAAAAAAAATAGTAAAAGAAAAAGAAAAGAAAAGCTTCCTCTTCAGCTTTTTTCACTATATCTTCCAGCTGCAGAGTCCAAAACATTCTCCATATTCCCTCCTCTTGTACTCACTTCTGGCAGAGGTATCTCCCCATGCTTCACCCACTCTACACACCCCACTTTTCATCTGAGACAATCATCCCTTCTCACATGTTTTGATTTGCTCTGTTAAATGAATGAATGCATGAAGGAGAATTTTCAGGATAAGACACAACCAAATATACCACTGCCCAAAAGGCTCAAATCCACAGATATGTATGTGTTTCACAGCCATACATGTTTGCTTTAGCAAGTGCAGATATTATACCAGGTCCTGCTGGGTGGGACTCCTAGGCAACGCTGAGTATTCTGCCCGTGATCTAGATGTTTTAAGTAGCAATACATCTAACACTGGCACAACATTTCATGTTTTTCAAAGTATTTCCTTGATTCTATTTGCTTTGATAACAGTATAAAACACATAGAACAAGTGTTACAATTCCTATTTCCAAGATGAGTAAGTTGCAACAGGGAGCAGTTAAATTATAAAGCCAGGACTTAATCCCTAGATTTCCTATCTCTCATTCCCTACCTTCATACTTCCCATATCCTACCTTCCTCAAGAGTTCAACCTCTCTGCTTCAAAAATCTGAAGTGTCATTTTTCTATGATCAGGAACTAGCTTCAGAAATGTGCATAGAGTAGGATATCAAAATAAATAATTAAATTAAACTGCATATACTGTTTTTTTTCCAGCTTTATTGAGATGTATTTGACATATAACACTGTGAAGTGTAAGGTGTATGGGTTGATTTGATACACTTATATACTGCAAAATGATTACCTCCATAGCATTAGCTGACATCTCTATCACGTCATATAATTACCATTTAATTTTTGTAGTGAGAATATTTAAGATTTTTACTCCCTTAGCAACTTTCGTGTATGTAATACAGTATTATTAGCTATAATAGCCAGGCTGTACATTAGATCTTCAGGGCTCATTCATCTTATAACTGTAAGTCTGTACCCTTTCAACTGCATATACTTGGAGGAGGTGTGTGTGTGTGTGTAGTAGTGTGTGTGTGTGTGTGTGTATGCGTGTGTCTTGGAGGAATTGTGTACTATTGAGTTTGGGGAAAATCTGGAGCTAGTGTACATTTATAGAGTAGAAATGGATACAAGTCCAAGAGAAGCAAAGGTCAAACATGTAGTAGATTTACAAGGAGTGGTATTCTTTATCTTATAAATGGTTACAGGTAGGAGGCATATATTTGAGTCATCATAAAACCAGGGCCCCCATCTTATCTATAAAGGATCTTTGAAGAGAATTTCATGAAAGTGAAATAATGTATCACCAAACCTGTGCAAATGCAAATGACTTGAAGCACAAACAATAGCTTTTGCAGTGATAACCTGAGGTATTGTGGCCCATTCAGGTGGCAGACCAGGAATAGAAAACACAGTCAAGGGAGGGATTATCATTATATAACATAATTAAGTTGTTGGGTTCTCATAAATGGCCATATGGAACCCATATATATTCTATAATATACAGGAGCCGAAACCCTGACAGAATGAAGTGATTAATAAGAGAACTCCAAGCAGAGGTGACTAAGTAGAATATTTTTTTCTAAGATCATTACTATTGCTTACACGAAGCGGAGGCAATCACATGTCTGGATTTTCTAAGACCATCTTGATTTCATATGATTTTTGAAAAGTTATTTGTTAAATAATAAAAAAAAAAAATCGTGAAACATTTTATAACCACGCGTCAGTCTGCTCAGTCTGCTGTAACAAAATACCATAGACTAAGTGCCTTAAACAACAGCAATTTGTTTCCTATAGTTCTAGAAGCTGAGAAATCTGAGATCAAGGTCCCAGCTTGGTTGGGTTCTGGTGAAGATACTCTTCTTGTTTGGCAGGTGTCCTCATATGGCACAGAGACAGAGAGAAAGAGGAAGCAAATTCTGTCAGGTTTCCTCTTAGAAGAGCTCTAATCTCATCGTGAAGGCTCTACCCTCATGATTTAATTATCTCCCAAAGGCCCTCATCTCCAAATATCATCACTTTAGGGAATAAGGTTTCAACGTACGAATTTTGGGGAGACACAAATATTCAGCCAATACCATCATGTAAGTCTCTTCAAATAGTAACTTTTATTATTAGAAAGAAAGAAAAATTCTTCATCGGACCACATGTACTAAATTTAGCTCAGATAATATTTTAATCTAAATAAGAAGATTAGTGGATCTCTTTAAAAATGTCTAAGATCTGGAGTTAAGAAGACCAGAAGAAAAAATCAGGGTGTCCACGTCCCCAGCAAGATCCAGTAGGAAGAAGGAACAATGGGACACTGGAATAAAGTTATTTAGAGTGTATAAAGTCTAAGCTGAACATAGTATGTCATTATGTCATTATATGAGGGAGCACGGGTTCTGACACACTGTACCTCTAGAGTAGGAAGCCCCAGCCTGGCGCTGGTTTATTTGTGCCATAGGTTTGGTGGCTCTGTGTCCTGTGTCCTTGTCTGAGTTCTGTGGAGAGCTCAGAGGATGTAAGTTATTACTGGAGAAGCTCTTTTGCTAAATACTCTCTAAGTCTTCGGGCACAGAGAACACAACTTGAAGCCCTGCTAATAGTGAACAGCAACAATGGAAAGGAAGTCTGCCTTTGTCACTTCCCCACAGACCTACTGCACAGCCTGGGGTCTCTCTGGTCTCCAGTGTCTCACACTTCATGGGCCATAGAGGTCAAAGGCAAAGTTCTATGCAGCCAAAGCTCAGGTTTCAGCAAGATATAGGCAGTACCACCTCCAGTAAAACCTAATCTATTGATGGAAACGCCTACCAGCAGTGGTGGTATGAGAGGCTGTGCTTTTTAGGAGGCAGAGATCCTGTGCACTAGAGCCTGAGAAATGGTAATGCTAGACAGAAGCTAATGAGATTACAACTCACAGGCTTGATAAAAGGTGATTTAACTAATGCATCAACAGACTGCTTCCCATTACATCAGTGCTAAATATTTAATAAGATATTAGCCTTCATATCAGTTTATCTAAAAAGAACTTTGAAAAATAGATCCCATGGCTAGAGATCTACTTCTGGTATATTGATGAGACCTGCTAGAAATCAACGAAATACTCAAATGTCCATTGAAAGGGAAGCAGAGACATGAACAATAAAGCATTGATGAGAAACATCAGAGAAGAAAATGCTCAGTTCAGAAAAAACTCTAAATGTACTGGTTAGTGGTTAGTGGCCTGTTCTTAAAGAGTGTTTATCCATCAATTTGAGTTTTGTACTTACAAGATCTCCAATCAGAGCTTTGCAGCCTCTTCATGTTTTCATTGCAGGATGCTTAGGGATTGTGTGTATCTATAAGCTAGGTCACCATATTTAACATCTTCTCCCCCATAGTTATCCTGCTCCATCTAATACAGAATAAGCTCACAGATCCTAACCCCAACAGGTTTTACACCTGCTCGTGTGTTTTCCTGAGTTTTTAATCTCTTTGACGCCTTGGGGTTTCTAAAAAATAGTCTTAGCATTCTATTCCCATTACCAGGTATAAGTAGTTGGACTGGCAGCTATCTAGAGAGTCTGGGAGGGAAAACTTCACAAAATTGGCTCTATTCCAGGTATTTCATCATGCCCAAGGATTTGCTTAGCCAGTACAATTAATAAGTTGCTACTGCAACATCAAGAAGTGAAAAATATCTACTGTGGCCATAGGAACTGCTATGCTAACAACACACAGTTTCTCTAGGCTAAACATAGGGCCAGAATCAATGAGAGAGAATCTTAGAAGATTGATTTCAGGAACAGAGTTTTGATCACACTTTGTTGAGTTTCCATTCTCGCTCTGTAAGTAAAGAACCAAGTTTGTTCCCAGCGCTCAGATTCTTGGCCTCCCACATGGAAATTGAATCACAAAGACATATGTGTGTCTATGTGTGTGTGTGTGTGTGCGTGCGCGCATATAGACGTATGCTTGTATTCCAAACTCAAGAGAAAGAAAAAACTTCCCCAGATTTTTCAATTCCTATAAGGATTGTAGTTTACTATTTCTGGATTTGGATCATTGAGTTCCCTGGATTATTAAACATAGCAAAAAGCCATCTGCAATGAATCGGGCTTGCTCCTCTAATTGAGTCATGCTGCGAAGCCCTTTACTGTTTTCCCTCACTTCATTGCTGAATATTTTTTCAAGAATGATAGAAAATACATTTTTACTACTAATGCCACCTGCAGGTTAAAGAGAAACTGTTGCAAAATTCTTGAAATCCTCACAGCACACTGTAATAAGTCCCTTCAAACTATTGCCCAAACCTTGCCAAACAGCAGGAATGTAGTCTCATTTCATTGATGACGTTCTTCATCAAAAATATGCCTTTACAATCATTATTACAGCCAGCCTTCCCTCTTTACTTGACACTCAGTCCAGTTGATACTTACATCTAGAAAAATGTAAAAAGTCATTTTCTAGGAAATAATTGCTTTGGGCTACTTCATGCAATAGCATCCCAATGCTGTTGCAAAGTGTCTCATGTCATAGGTAAAGATGGTATGAGAGTTATCCTCAATCAATTAGTTTCCAAGTGAATTATTTCCTGGGTCAATCAATCATTTCATGCAAGTGCTGTTACTTGGGTTCACTGTGCTAAATGAATTAGCACACGCTGTGCCATCTAAATGTCCTATTTTCTTAGCTAGGTAAGGTTTCTTAAGGAGAGATATTGTTTTCCACTCTAATTAGTTCCTTCTTATTATGACTGACATTACTGTTACTACATTATGATTATTAGTCATAGTAGATAAACTCTGCTATCAGTTCATTATAAATTATGCTTCAGCTTCCAGCCACAGTGATGTTATAATCCCAATTATCTGACGAGCACTAATCTAAGAGGAAGTGAAGAACATCTCCATCAACATTTTTACAGAGATTCTAGGTTACTTGATGTTGCCTAACAGGACAGTCACTCCCCTCCCCGCATTTTGTCACAACCAGAAGCAGGTGGTTCGATGTGTGCACCACTTCTGACATGATGTCACATGGAATGTGATTACGTAATGTGATGACAAGGACAGAAAGAATAATGTGGGGAAATCCTTCTTGACCAGAACAGGCAGCTGGTGACAACTTCAACACCTACCCTGTTTCTTAATGAAATTATTATACCTGAGCACAGAGGTGAAGAAATAGAGCCAATTACCTTGGTGCATCTGACAGGCCACCCTAAATGGACACTCAGCTCCCTAATGTGGGACCATTTTTATCCTTAGGAATAATAATAAGAGGACATAGAAGAGATGACTGAGAAAATTCCATCCCTTCTAGAAGGCACAGAATAATATTAATAGGAAAGTCTCCCTGTAGACGAGATCGAAATATAGGACAGATGTACGGTGTTTTCTGTTTTTCTTTTCCTTGGCTGGATTTATAAAAGAGCCCTTACCCCTAATCTCAAGTAGCTAAGAAATTAAAAAAGGTTTCCAAACACTTGGAACATTGTCTCTGACTGCAAAACATTAAGAGTTTACTCCCAAAGTTTAAGCAAAATGCCATAAGAGCCTCATTCAGGCCCTGGGTGCCACCAGGTGACAAGGCACCAAAGTGTTCAGACTTTACTGGGAATAGGAACAAGGTGGAGACACAGCAGAGAGTGCAGCATTTACTGGGAGTTCCACCTCAGTCCTTCCTAGGAAATGACATCTCTCTACATCTTGGCACTATGGGCATTTTGGACTTGACAAGTCTTTGTGGCGGGGGCTGTCTGTGCACTACGGGGTGTGCAATGGCATCCCAGCTTTTACCCACTAGGTGCCAGTAGCATTCCCCCCAAGTTGGGACAACTAAATATACCTGTCTCCAGACATTGCCAAATATCCTCAAGGGGTAGGGGTCAAAATCACCCCCCAGCTGAGAAATCTATGCTAAACGGTGAGCTTTTTGAGTATAGGGAGCACATCTGATTCATCTTTATAACACAGCCTTGCACAGAGAAAATTCTGGACATAGAGTGATGAAGTTTGGCTGTAATTATGTAAGAGTGAAAAAGTGACCTTATGTAAGGTTGAAAGTGACTTCTTTTACTCATCATCCGAAAGGAGCAAACGATGCCATTCTATTCAACCATTCCAGCCACTTTTCTAGAAAGACCAATGTGAAAGCTCTCTCCTGTTTATTTAAATTAAAACACCACTGTCACTGTCCCTGAAAATCAGCTCAATAAAGACAGAGCAGGGGGTGCTTGGACAGAAGGAAGAAAAAAACCACGTAGACAATTTAATTGTGGGGAAATTTAAAAAAAAAAAAATCTTTGCCAAGTAATGAAATTATTAATTGCAATTCATGTCAGTTTTTGCGACAGCCATGTGAATAGATGGACAGGCTGTTCAGCAGTATTTCTGGAAGGGATTGTACATTTTAAAAATGAGGCGTTGCTGGAAGAGGAATACTGTGTGTGAGGATTTGCAGAAGCATACACCCCTATAACTTCATGGGGTGGTAACAGGGAAGCTGCTGTACCTTTTGCCCAGATGTAGCTTACGGATCAAAAGGACATCACATTTACCCATATCATTGTCCTCTGAAAGATCAAACTCTCATCATACGCCTGATGCAATATCTTCTATTCGAGGCCGTTTACATATTTCTCTATTTAAAAATATAGGCAGCTACTTCCTTCTTCCAACAAATGCTCTTATCAGTTTTGAATTACAGAGATCTATTTTGAGATGAACACGTTGAACAAAACCTTCATCCGTGTGTGCGTGTGTCTGTGTGTGTGTGTGTTTTTATTTCCCAACATGGCGGTAGGAGCTTATGCCCGCTATCTGCATAAGTCTTTTGTGTATTGCTAATGGAGTGCTGGAATCGTAGCAGCCCTGAGCGGGGAGTACATGTGAGCAACAATATGCTGAGAGACCCCTCGGTGGAATCTAATCTGTTCCAGCTCATGCACTCCTCAGAAACTATTTAACTTTCATTAAACTGTGTTTGATATCAGCTAAATAGGATGCATACGGCTCCAATATAGCTCATATGGTCGCATTCATTCAATCACAGCAGTGCTTTTTTTTTTATATTTCCCCCCACTTGTGTCAGTACCCAGTATAGCTGGGTAAATAGGAGACCTTTGAAGATGTAGTTAGTACTCAGATTTCTTTATTCTTTTGTGCTGGTTTCTTAGTGTTGAAACAGTGATTCATGTATGTCGCAGACAGCCTCCATTAATTTCATGTAATGTAGCTTTTATCTCGTAGCTGGGACAACTATCTTCAGCATTCTGTCGCTCTACCATCCCCGGCTCTGTCCCGACTCCCCTTTGCATTTTCCACTCTCCCTCTAGGTCCCCAAACACTCTCCATAGCTCCTCTTTCTTCACAAAAAATTATGTTAATTTCCAGCCTCTGCTTTTTTCCTGGTTTTTGTAACATAAGAACAAGTGAATTAACAGGTAAGGATATGCAGAAAAAAAAAGAATAAGGGATAAGATTTTTCAGTCTGGGTGAGCCTTTATGTCTAAAGGGGAAGTAAAGAAAAACTACTGGGATGAAAACATCTATCCAGGCAGGAGAACAGTTTGTGCTCCCAACCCCCACTATATACACAC